>NC_057804.1:601353679-601653679 GCF_018294505.1 Triticum aestivum
GATGTTTATCATGTTTTTGCATCTTATTTGCTTAGAACGACGGTAGTAAATAAGATGATCCCTCATAATAATTTCAAGAAAGTGTTCCCCCTAACTGTGCGCTGTTGCGAAAGTTCGTTGTTTCGAAGCACCACGTGATGATCGGGTGTGATAGATTCCAACGTCCACATACAACGGGTGTAAGACAGATTTACACATGCAAAACACTTAGGTTAACTTGACGAGCCTAGCATGTACAGACATGGCCTCGGAACATAAGAGACCGAAAGGTCGAACATGAGTCATATGGAAGATACGATCAACATGGATATGTTCACCGATGATGACTAGTCCGTCTCACCTGATGATCGGACACAGCCTAGTTGACTCGGATGATGTATCACTTAGATGACTAGAGGGATGTCTAATCTGAGTGGGAGTTTATTAAATAATTTGATTAGATGAACTTAATTATCATGAACTTAGTCTAAAAACCTTTGCAAAATGTCTTGTAGATCAAATAGCCAACGCTCATGTCAACCTCAACTTCAACGCGTTCCTAGAGAAAACCAAGCTGAAAGATGATGGTAGCAACTATACGGACTGGGTCCGGAACCTGAGGATCATCCTCATAGCTGCCAAGAAAGCATATGTCCTAGAAGGACCGCTAGGTGAAGCACCCATCCCAGAGAACCAAGACGTTATGAACGCTTGGCAGTCATGTGCTGATGATTACTCCCTCGTTCAGTGCAGCATGCTTTACAGCTTAGAACCGGGGCTCCAAAAGCGTTTTGAGAAACACGGAGCATATGAGATGTTCGAGGAGCTGAAAATGGTTTTTGAAGCTCATGCCCGGGTCGAGAGATATGAAGTCTCCGACAAGTTCTATAGTTGTAAGATGGAGGAAAATAGTTCTGTCAGTGAGCACATACTCAAAATGTCTGGGTTGCACAACCGCTTGTCCCAGCTGGACATTAACCTCCCGGACGAGGCGGTCATTGACAGAATCCTTCAGTCGCTCCCACCTAGCTACAAGAGCTTTGTGATGAACTACAATATGCAGGGGATGGTGAAAACTATTCCTGAAGTATTTTCAATGCTGAAGTCAGCGGAGGTGGAAATCAAAAAGGAACATTAAGTGTTGATGGTCAATGAAACCACTAAGTTCAAGAAAGGCAAGGGGAAGAAGAACTTCAAGAAGGACGACAAGGAAGTTGCCGCGCCCGGTAAACCAGTTGTTGGGTTTCGTAGTAATTTCAAAAAATTTCCTATGCACACACAGGATCATGTGATGCATAGCAACAAGGGGAGAGTATTGTCTACGTACCCAACGCAGACCGACTGCGGAAGCGATGACACGACGTAGAGGAAGTAGTCGTACGTCTTCACGATCCAACCGATCAAGTACCGAAACTACGGCACCTCCGAGTTCGAGCACACGTTCAGCTCGATGATGATCCCCGGACTCCGATCCAGCAAAGTGTCGGGGAAGAGTTTCGTCAGCACGACGGCGTGTTGACGATCTTGATGAACTACAGCAGCAGGGCTTCGCCTAAACTCCGCTACAGTATTATCGAGGAATATGGTGGCAGGGGGCACCGCACACGGCTAAGGAATAGATCACGTGGATCAACTTGTGTCAACTTGTGTGTTTAGAGGTGCCCCTGCTTCCGTATATAAAGGAGGAGAGGAGGGGAGGCTGGCCGGCCAAGGGGGGGAGGCGCAGGAGAGTCCTACTCCCTCTGGGAGTAGGATTCCCCCTCCAATCCTAGTCCAACTAGGATTCCTCGGAGGGGAAAAGAGGAGGAGGGGGCTGGCCACCTCTCCTAGTCCTAATAGGACTAGGGGAAGGGGGGGCGTGCAGCCCAACTAGGGCAGCCCCTTCTCTTTTCCACTAAGGCCCACTATGGCCCAAATAGCTCCCGGGGGGTTCCGGTAACCCTCCCGGTATTCCGGTAAAATCCCGATTTCACCCGGAACACTTCCGATATCCAAATATAGGCTTCCAATATATCAATCTTTACGTCTCGACCATTTTGAGACTCCTCGTCATGTCCGTGATCACATTCGGGACTCCGAACAACCTTCGGTACATCAAAATACATAAACTCATAATTTAACTGTCATCGTAACCTTAAGCGTGCGGACCCTACGGGTTCGAGAACAATGTAGACATGACCGAGACACATCTCTGGTCAATAACCAATAGCGGGACCTGGATGCCCATATTGGCTCCTACATATTCTACGAAGATCTTTATCGGTCAGACCGCATAACAACATACGTTGTTCCCTTTGTCATCGGTATGTTACTTTCCCGAGATTCGATCGTCGGTATCCAATACCTAGTTCAATCTCGTTACTGGCAAGTCTCTTTACTCGTTCCGTAATACATCATCTCACAACTAACATATTAGTTGTAATGCTTGCAAGGCTTATGTGATGTGTATTACCGAGAGGGCCCAGAGATACCTCTCCGACAATCGGAGTGACAAATCCTAATCTCGAAATATGCCAACCCAACATCGACCATTGGAGACACCTGTAGTACTCCTTTATAATCACCCAGTTACGTTGTGACGTTTGGTAGTACCCAAAGTGTTCCTCCGGTAAACGGGAGTTGCATAATCTCATAGTCATAGGAACATGTATAAGTCATGAAGAAAGCAATAGCAACATACTAAACGATCGGGTGCTAAGCTAATGGAATGGGTCATGTCAATCAGATCATTCTGCTAATGATGTGACCTCGTTAATCAAATAACAACTCATTGTTCATGGTTAGGAAACATAACCATCTTTGATTAACGAGCTAGTCAAGTAGAGGCATACTAGTGACACTTTGTTTGTCTATGTATTCACACATGTATTATGTTTCCGGTAAATACAATTCTAGCATGAATAATAAACATTTATCATGATTGTAAGGAAATAAATAATAACTTTATTATTGCCTCTAGGGCATATTTCCTTCAGTCTCCCACTTGCACTAGAGTCAATAATCTAGATTACACTGTAATGATTCTAACACCCATGGAGCCTTGGTGCTGATCATGTTTTGCTCGTGGAAGAGGCTTAGTCAACGGGTCTGCAACATTCAGATCCATATGTATCTTGCAAATCTCTATGTCTCCCACCTGGACTAGATCCCGGATGGAGTTGAAGCGTCTCTTGATGTGTTTGGTCCTTTTGTGAAATCTGGATTCCTTTGCCAAGGCAATTGCACCAGTATTGTCACAAAAGATTTTCATTGGACCCGATGCACTAGGTATGACACCTAGATCGGATATGAACTCCTTCATCCAGACTCCTTCATTTGCTGCTTCCGAAGCAGCTATGTATTCCGCTTCACATGTAGATCCCGCTACGACGCTTTGTTTAGAACTGCACCAACTGACAGCTCCACCGTTTAATGTAAACACGTATCCGGTTTGCGATTTAGAATCGTCCGGATCAGTGTCAAAGCTTGCATCAACGTAACCTTTTACGATGAGCTCTTTGTCACCTCCATATACGAGAAACATATCCTTAGTCCTTTTCAGGTATTTCAGGATGTTCTTGACCGCTGTCCAGTGATCCACTCCTGGATTACTTTGGTACCTCCCTGCTAAACTTATAGCAAGGCACACATCAGGTCTGGTACACAGCATTACATACATGATAGAGCCTATGGCTGATGCATAGGGAACATCTTTCATATTCTCTCTATCTTCTGCAGTGGTCGGGCATTGAGTCTTACTCAATTTCACACCTTGTATTACAGGCAAGAATCCTTTCTTTGCTTGATCCATTTTGAATTTCTTCAAAATCTTGTCAAGGTATGTGCTTTGTGAAAGTCCAATTAAGCGTCTTGATCTATCTCTATAGATCTTAATGCCTAATATGTAAGCAGCTTCACCGAGGTCTTTCATTGAAAAACTTTTATTCAAGTATCCCTTTATGCTATCCAGAAATTCTATATCATTTCCAATCAGTAATATGTCATCCACATATAATATCAGAAATGCTACAGAGCTCCCACTCACTTTCTTGTAAATACAGGCTTCTCCGAAAGTCTGTATAAAACCAAATGCTTTGATCACGCTATCAAAACGTTTATTCCAACTCCGAGAGGCTTGCACCAGTCCATAAATGGATCGCTGGAGCTTGCACACTTTGTTAGCTCCCTTTGGATCGACAAAACCTTCTGGTTGCATCATATACAACTCTTCTTCCAGAAATCCATTCAGGAATGCAGTTTTGACATCCATTTGCCAAATTTCATAATCATAAAATGCGGCAATTGCTAACATGATTCGGACGGACTTAAGCATCGCTACGGGTGAGAAGGTCTCATCGTAGTCAATCCCTTGAACTTGCCGAAAACCTTTTGCGACAAGTCGAGCTTTGTAGACAGTAACATTACCATCAGCGTCAGTCTTCTTCTTAAAGATCCATTTATTCTCAATTGCTTGCCGATCATCGGGCAAGTCAACCAAAGTCCATACTTTGTTCTCATACATGGATCCCATCTCAGATTTCATGGCTTCAAGCCACTTTGCGGAATCTGGGCTCACCATCGCTTCTTCATAGTTCGTAGGTTCATCATGATCTAGTAGCATGACCTCCAGAACAGGATTACCGTACCACTCTGGTGCGGATCTTACTCTGGTTGATCTACGAGGTTCAGCAGTATCTTGATCTGAAGTTTCATGATCATTATCATTGGCTTCCTCACTAACTGGTGTAGGTGTCACTGAAACAGTTTTCTGTGATGAACTACTTTCCAGTAAGGGAGCAGGTACAGTTACCTCGTCAAGTTCTACTTTCCTCCCACTCACTTCTTTCGAGAGAAACTCCTTCTCTAGAAATGATCCATTCTTAGCAACGAATGTCTTGCCTTCGGATCTGTGATAGAAGGTGTACCCAACAGTTTCCTTTGGGTATCCTATGAAGACACATTTCTCCGATTTGGGTTTGAGCTTATCAGGTTGAAGCTTTTTCACATAAGCATCGCAGCCCCAAACTTTAAGAAACGACAACTTTGGTTTCTTGCCAAACCACAGTTCATAAGGCGTCGTCTCAACGGATTTTGATGGTGCCCTATTTAACGTGAATGCGGCCGTCTCTAAAGCATATCCCCAAAAAGATAGCGGTAAATCAGTAAGACACAACATAGATCGCACCATATCTAGTAAAGTACGATTACGACGTTCAGACACACCATTACGCTGTGGTGTTCCGGGTGGCGTGAGTTGTGAAACTATTCCACAGTTTTTCAAATGTACACCAAACTCGTAACTCAAATATTCTCCTCCACGATCAAATCGTAGAAACTTTATTTTCTTGTTACGATGATTTTCAACTTCACTCTGAAATTCTTTGAACTTTTCAAATGTTTTAGACTTATGTTTCATTAAGTAGATATACCCATATCTGCTTAAATCATCTGTGAAGGTGAGAAAATAACGATATCCGCCACGAGCCTCAATATTCATCGGGCCACATACATCGGTATGTATGATTTCCAACAAATCTGTTGCTCTCTCCATAGTACCGGAGAACGGTGTTTTAGTCATCTTGCCCATGAGGCACGGTTCACAAGTACCAAGTGATTCATAATCAAGTGGTTCCAAAAGTCCATCAGCATGGAGTTTCTTCATGCGCTTTATACCGATATGACCTAAACAACAGTGCCACAAATAAGTTGCACTTGCATTATCAACTCTGCATCTTTTGGCTTCAATATTATGAATATGTGTATTACTACTATCGAGATTCAATAAGAATAGACCACTCTTCAAGGGTGCATGACCATAAAAGATATTACTCATATAAATAGAACAACCATTATTCTCTGATTTAAATGAATAACCGTCTCGCATTCAACAAGATCCAGATATAATGTTCATGCTCAACGCTGGCACCAAATAACAATTATTTAGGTCTAATATTAATCCCGAAGGTAGATGTAGAGGTAGCATGCCGACTGCGATCACATCGACTTTGGAACCGTTTCCCACGTGCATCGTCACCTCGTCCTTTGCCAGTGCCCGCTTATTCCGTAGTCCCTGTTTCGAGTTGCAAATATTAGCAACAGAACCAGTATCAAATACCCAGGTGCTACTGCGAGCTCTAGTAAGGTACACATCAATAACATGTATATCACATATACCTTTGTTCACCTTGCCATCCTTCTTATCCGCCAAATACTTGGGGCAGTTCCGCTTCCAGTGACCAGTCTGCTTGCAGTAGAAGCACTCAGTTTCAGGCTTAGGTCCAGACTTGGGTTTCTTCTCTTGAGCAGCAACTTGCTTGCCGTTCTTCTTGAAGTTCCCCTTTTTCTTCCCTTTGCCCTTTTTCTTGAAACTAGTGGTCTTGTTAACCATCATCACTTGATGCTCCTTCTTGATTTCTACCTCCGCAGCTTTCAGCATTGCGAAGAGCTCGTGAATAGTCTTGTTCATCCCTTACATATTATAGTTCATCACGAAGCTCTTGTAGCTTGGTGGCAGTGATTGAAGAATTCTGTCAATGACGCAATCATCCGGAAGATTAACTCCCAATTGAATCAAGTGATTATTATACCCAGACATTTTGAGTATATGCTCACTGACAGAACTGTTCTCCTCCATCTTGCAGCTATAGAACTTATTGGAGACTTCATATCTCTCAATTCGGGCATTTGCTTGAAATATTAACTTCAACTCCTGGAACATCTCATATGCTCCATGACGTTCAAAACGTCGTTGAAGTCCCGATTCTAAGCCGTAAAGCATGGCACACTGAACTATCGAGTAGTCATCAGCTTTGCTCTGCCAGACGTTCATAACATCTGGTGTTGCTCCTGTTGGAAATATTCCCTAGAGGCAATAATAAAAGTATTATTATTATATTTCCTTGTTCATGATAATTGTCTTTTATTCATGCTATAACTGTATTATCCGGAAATTGTAATACACGTGTGAATACATAGACCACAATATGTCCCTAGTGAGCCTCTAGTTGACTAGCTCGTTGTGATCAACAGATAGTCATGGTTTCCTGGCTATGGACATTGGATGTCGTTGATAACGGGATCACATCATTAGGAGAATGATGTGATGGACAAGACCCAATCCTAAGACTAGCACAAAAGATCGTGTAGTTCATTTGCTAGAGCTTTGCCAATGTCAAGTATCTCTTCCTTCGACCATGAGAGCGTGTAACTCCTGGATACCGTAGGAGTGCTTTGGGTGTATTAAACGTCACAACGTAACTGGGTGACTATAAAGGTGCACTACAGGTATCTCCGAAAGTATCTATTGTTTTATGCGGATCGAGACTGGGATTTGTCACTCCGTGTAAACGGAGAGGTATCTCTGGGCCCACTCAGTAGGACATCATCATATGCGCAATGTGACCAAGGAGTTGATCACGAGATGATGTGTTACAGAACGAGTAAAGTGACTTGCCGGTAACGAGATTGAACAAGGTATTGGATACCGACGATCGAATCTCGGGCAAGTAACATACCGATAGACAAAGGGAATTGAATACGGGATTGATTAAGTCCTTGACATCGTGGTTCATCCGATGAGATCATCGTGGAACATGTGGGAGCCATCATGGGTATCCAGATCCCGCTGTTGGTTATTGACCGGAGAACGTCTCGGTCATGTCTACATGTCTCCCGAACCCGTAGGGTCTACACACTTAAGGTTCGATGACGCTAGGGTTATAAAGGAAGTTTGTATGTGGTTATCGAATGTTGTTCGGAGTCCCGGATGAGATCCCGGACGTCACGAGGAGTTCCGGAATGGTCCGGAGGTAAAGATTTATATATGGGAAGTCCTATTTTGGCCACCGAAAAATGTTCGGGATTTTTCGGTATTGTACCAGGAAGGTTCTAGAAGGTTCCGGAGTGGGGCCCACCTGCATGGGGGGACCCACATGGACATGGGTAGTGGGGGAAAGGCCCCACACCCCTGGTCAAGGCGCACCAAGACCCCCCCTTAGAAGGAATAAGATCATATCCCGAAGGGATAAGATCAAGATCCCTAAAAAGGGGGGATAACAATCGGTGGGGAAGGAAATAATGAGATTTCTTTCCTCCCACCTTGGCCAACGCCCCAATGGACTTGGAGGGCAAGAAACCAGCCCCTCCACCCCTATATATAGTGGGGAGGCGCATGGGAGCTATACACGAAGTTTTGGCGCAGCCCTTCCCCTCTCCCAAGTCCTCCTCCTCTCCCGCGGTGCTTGGCGAAGCACTGCAGGATTGCCACGCTCCTCCACCACCACCACGCCGTTGTGCTGCTATTGGATGGAGTCTTCCTCAACCTCTCCCTCTCTCCTTGCTGGATCAAGGCGTGGGAGACGTCACCGGGCTGTACGTGTGTTGAACGCGGAGGTGCCGTGCGTTCGGCACTTGATCATCGGTGATTTGAATCACGACGAGTACGACTTCATCAACCCCGTTCACTTGAACGCTTCCGCTTAGCGATCTACAAGGGTATGTAGATGCACTCTCTTTCTACTCGTTGCTGGTCTCTCCATAGATAGATCTTGGTGACACGTAGGAAAATTTTGAATTTCTGCTACGTTCCCCAACAGTGGTATCAGAGCCAGGTTTATTGCGTAGATTCTTTGCACGAGTAGAACACAAAGTAGTTGTGGGCGTTGATGTTGTTCAATATGCTTACCGTTACTAGTCCAATCTTGTTTCGACGGTATTGTGGGATGAAGCGGCCCGGACCGACCTTACACGTACTCTTACGTGAGACAGGTTCCACCGATTGACATGCACTTGGTGCATAAGGTGGCTAGCGGGTGCCAGTCTCTCCCACTTTAGTCGGAACGGATTCGATGAAAAGGGTCCTTATGAAGGGTAAATAGAAATTGGCATATCACGTTGTGGTTTTGCGTAGGTAAGAAACGTTCTTGCTAGAAACCCATAGCAGCCACGTAAAACATGCAAACAACAATTAGATGACGTCTAACTTGTTTTTGCAGGGTATGCTATGTGATGTGATATGGCCAAAAGGATGTGATGAATGATATATGTGATGTATGAGATTGATCATGTTCTTGTAATAGGATTCACGACTTGCATGTCGATGAGTATGACAACCGGCAGGAGCCATAGGAGTTGTCTTTATTTATTGTATGACCTGCGTGTCATTGAAGAACGCCATGTAAACTACTTTACTTTATTGCTAAACGCGTTAGTCATAGAAGTAGAAGTAGTCGTTGGCGTGACAACTTCATGAAGACATGATGATGGAGATCATGGTGTCATGCCGGTGACAAGATGATCATGGAGCCCCGAAGATGAAGATCAAAGGATCTATATGATATTGGCCATATCATGTCACTATTCTATTTGATTGCATGTGATGTTTATCATGTTTATGCATCTTGTTTGCTTAGAACGACGGTAGTAAATAAGATGATCCCTTACAACAATTTCAAGAAGTGTTCTCCGCTAACTGTGCACCGTTGCTACAGTTCGTCGCTTCTAAGCACCACGTGATGATCGGGTGTGATGGATTCTTACATTCACATACAACGGGTGTAAGACAGTTTTACACAGCGAAAACACTTAGGGTTAACTTGACGAGCCTAGCATGTACAGACATGGCCTCGGAACACGGAGACCGAAAGGTCGAGCATGAGTCGTATGGTAGATACGATCAACATGAAGATGTTCACCGATGATGCCTAGTCCGTCTCACGTGATGATCGGACACGGCCTAGTTGACTCGGATCATGTGATCACTTAGATGACCAGAGGGATGTCTATCTAAGTGGGAGTCCATAAGATGAACTTAATTATCCTGAACATAGTCAAAAGACCTTTTGCAAATTATGTCGTAAGCTTGCGCTTTAGTTCCACTGTTTAGATATGTTCCTAGAGAAAATATAGTTGAAAGTTGATAGTAGCGATTATGCGATCAGTAGAAAGCTTATGTCCTTAATGCACCGCTCAGTGTGTTGAACCCCAACATCGTTTGTCGATGTTGCGAACATCGGACATACACGTTTTGATAACTACGTGATAGTTCAATTAAATGGTTTAAGTAGAGGCACCAAAGACGTTTTCGAAACGTCGCGGAACATATGAGATGTTTCGAGGGCTGAAATTGGGATTTCAGGCTCGTGCCCACGTCAAGAGGTATAAGACCTCCGACGATTTTCTTAGCCTGCAAACTAAGGGAGAAAAGCTCAATCGTTGAGCTTGTGCTCAGATTGTCTGAGCACAACAATCACTTGAATCGAGTGGGAGTTGATCCTCCAGATGAGATAGTGATGTTTCCCCAAAGTCATTGCCACCAAGCTGCTAGAGCTTCGTGATTAACTATAACATATCAGGGATAGATATGATGATCCTTGAAATATTCATGATGTTTGACACCGCGAAAGTAGAAATCAAGAAGGAGCATCAATTGTTGATGGTTGGTGAAACCACTAGTTTCAAGAAGGGCAAGGGAACAAAGGGATACTTCATGAAACGGCAATTCAGCTGCTGCTCTAGTGAAGAAACCCAAGGTTGAACCCAAACCCGAGACTAAGTGCTTCTGTAATAAGGGGAACAACCACTGGAGCAGCATTACCCTAGATACTTGGTAGATGAGAAGGCTGGCAAGGTCGATAGAAGTATATTGGATATACATTATGTTAATGTGTACTTTACTAGTACTCCTAGTAGCACCAGGGTATTTTATACCGGTTCGGTTGCTAAGTGTTAGTAACTCGAAATAAAAGCTACGGAATAAACGGAGACTAGCTAAAGGTGAGCTGACGATATATGTTGGAAGTGTTTCCAAGGTTGATATGATCAAGCATCGCACGCTCCCTCTACCACCGAGATTGGTGTTTGCGTTGAGCATAGACATGATTGGATTATGTCTATCGCAATACGGTTATTCATTTAAGGAGAATAATGGTTACTCTATTTTTGAATAATACCTTCAATGGTCTTGCACCTAAAGGAATGGTTTATTGAATCTCGGTCGTAGTGATACACATTTTCATGCCAAAAGATATAAGATAGTAATGATAGTACCACTTACTTGTGGCACTGCCATGTAAGTCATAATGGTATAAAACGCATGAAGAAGCTCCATGTTGATGGATCTTTGGACTCACTCATTTTTGAAAAGTTTGAGACATGCGAACCATGTCTATTGGTGTATTCGCATGAAGAAACTCCATGCAGATGGATCGTTTGGACTCACTTGATTTTGAATCACTTGAGATATGCAAATCATACCACATGGGCAAGATGACTAAAAAGCCTCATTTTCAGTAAAATGGAACAAGATAGCAACTTGTTGGAAGTAACACATTTTGATGTGTGCAGTCCAATGAGTGCTGAGGCATGCAGTGAATATCATTATGTTCTTACTTCATAGATGATTTGAGTAAATGTTGAGTATATTTACTTGATGAAACACAAGTCTGAATTATTGAATGGTTCAAGTAATTTCAGAGTGAAGTAGAAGATCATTGTGACAAGAGGATAAAATGTCTATGATATGATCATAGAGATGAATATGTGAGTTACGAGTTTTGGCACACAATTAAGACATTGTGGAAATTGTTTCGCAATTAATACCACCTGGAACACCATAGTGTGATGGTGTGTCCGAACATCATAACTGCACCCTATTGGATATGATGCATACCATGATGTCTCTTATCGAATTACCACTATCATTCATGGGTTAGGGATTAGAGACAACCACATTCACTTTAATAGGACACCACGTAATTCCGTTGAGATGACACCGTATGAATTATGGTTTAGAGAAACCTAAGTTGTCGTTTCTTAAAGGTTTGGGGCTGCGACGCTTATGTGAAAAAGTTTCAGGATTAAGCTCGAACCCAAAGCGGATAAAATACATCTTCATAGGACACCCAAAACAGTTGGGTATACCTCCTAATTCAGATCCGAAAGCAATATGAATTGTTTCTAGAATCGGGTCCTTTCTCGAGGAAAGGTTTCTCTCGAAAGAGTTGAGTGGGAGGATGGTGGAGACTTGATGAGGTTATTGAACCGTCTCTTCAACTAGTGTGTGGCAGGGCACAGGAAGTTGTTCCTGTGGCACCTACACCAATTGAAGTGGAAGCTTATGATATTGATCATGAAACTTCGGATCAAGTCACTACCAAACCTCGTGGGATGACAAGGATGCGTACTACTTCAGAGTGGTACGTAATCCTGTCTTGAAGGTCTTGTTGCTAGACAACAATGAACCTATGAGCTATGGAGAAGCGATGGTGGGCCCGAATTCCGACAAATGGTTAGAAGCCATAAAATCCGAGAACGGATCCATGACTTTGGAAGAAATACTTGATGGTCGTAAGGCCATTGGGTACGGATGGATTTTAAAAGGAAGATAGACAATGATGGTAAGAATTACCATTAAGAAAGCTCGACTTGTCGTTAAGATATTTTCTGACAAGTTCAAGGAGTTGATTACGGTGAGGTTTTCTCACTTGTAGCGATGCTAAGAGTCTGTTGGAATTGGATTAGCAGTTACTGCATGATTGATGAAATCTTGCAGATAGGATGTCAAAACATTGTTTCCTCGACGTTATACTTGAGGAAAGGTTGTATGTGATACAACCGGAAGGTTTTGTCAATCCCGAAAGATGCTAATAAGTATGCAAAGCTCTAGCAATCCTTCTAAGGACTGGAGTGAGCATCTCGGAGTTGGAATGTATGCTTTGATGATGATCAAAAATTTTGGGTTTGTACAAAGTTTATGAGAAACTTGTATTTCCAAAGAAGTGAGTGGGAGCACTATAGAATTTCTGATGAGTATATGTTGTTGACATATTGTTGATCAGAAATGACGTAGAATTTCTGGAAAGCATATAGGGTTATTTTGAAAGTGTTTTTCAATGGAAAGCCTGGATTAAGCTACTTGAACATTGAGCATCAAGATCTATAAGGATAGATCAAAATGCTTAATAATACTTTCAAATGAGCACATACCTTGACATGATCTTGAAGGTGTTCAAGATGGACCAGTCAAAGAAGGAGTTCTTGCCTGAGTTGTAAGGTACGAAGTTAAGACTTAAAGCTCGACCACGGCAGAATAGAGAGAAAGGACGAAGGTCGTCCCCTATGCTTAAGACGTAGGCTCTTCAGTATGCTATGCTGTGTACCGCACCTGAAGTGTGCCTTGCCATGAGTCAGTCAAGGGGTACAAGAGTGATCCAAGAATGGCTCACAGTACAGCGGTCAAAGTTATCCTTAGTAACTAGTGGACTAAGGAATTTTCTCGATTATGGAGGTGGTAAAAGAGTTCGTCGTAAAGGTTACGACGATGCAAGCTTGACACCTATCCGGATAGCTCTGAGTAGAGAGACCGGATACATATAATGGAGCAATAATTTAGAATAGCTCCAAGTAGAACAGTTGTTTGGAATAGCTCCAAATAGAGCGTGGTAGCTGCATCTAGGAGATGACATAGAGATTTGTAAAGCACACACGGATCTGAAAGGTTCAGACCCGTTGACTAAAACCTCTCTCACAAGCAACATGATCAAACATAAAACTCATTGAGTGTTAATCACATAGTGATGTGAACTAGACTACTGACTCTAGTAAACTCTTGGGTATTAGTCACATGGCGATGTGACCTGTGAGTGTTAACCACATGGCGATGTGAACTAGATTATTGACTCTAGTGCAAGTGGGAGACTGTTGGAAATATGCCCTAGAGGCAATAATAAAAGTATTATTATTATATTTCCTTGTTCATGATAATTGTCTTTTATTCATGCTATAACTGTATTATCCGGAAATCGTAATACACGTGTGAATACATAGACCACAATATGTCCCTAGTGAGCCTCTAGTTGACTAGCTCGTTGTGATCAACAGATAGTCATGGTTTCCTGGCTATGGACATTGGATGTCGTTGATAACGGGATCACATCATTAGGAGAATGATGTGATGGACAAGACCCAATCCTAAGACTAGCACAAAAGATCGTGTAGTTCATTTGCTAGAGCTTTGCCAATGTCAAGTATCTCTTCCTTCGACCATGAGAGCGTGTAACTCCTGGATACCGTAGGAGTGCTTTGGGTGTATCAAACGTCACAACGTAACTGGGTGACTATAAAGGTGCACTACAGGTATCTCCGAAAGTATCTATTGTTTTATGCGGATCGAGACTGGGATTTGTCACTCCGTGTAAACGATGAGGTATCTCTGGGCCCACTCAGTAGGACATCATCATATGCGCAATGTGACCAAGGAGTTGATCACGAGATGATGGGTTACGGAACGAGTAAAGTGACTTGCCGGTAACGAGATTGAACAAGGTATTGGATACCGACGATCGAATCTCGGGCAAGTAACATACCGATAGACAAAGGGAATTGAATACGGGATTGATTAAGTCCTTGACATCGTGGTTCATCCGATGAGATCATCGTGGAACATGTGGGAGCCATCATGGGTATCCAGATCTCGCTGTTGGTTATTGACCGGAGAACATCTCGGTCATGTCTACATGTCTCCCGAACCCGTAGGGTCTACACACTTAAGGTTCGATGACGCTAGGGTTATAAAGGAAGTTTGTATGTGGTTACCGAATGTTGTTCGGAGTCCCGGATGAGATCCCGGACGTCACGAGGAGTTCCGGAATGGTCCGGAGGTAAAGATTTATATATGGGAAGTCCTATTTTGGCCACCGGAAAATGTTCGGGATTTTTCGGTATTGTACCGGGAAGGTTCTAGAAGGTTCCGGAGTGGGGCCCACCTGCATGGGGGGACCCACATGGACATGGGTAGTGGGGGCAAAGCCCCACACCCCTGGTCAAGGCGCACCAAGATCCCCCCTTAGAAGGAATAAGATCATATCCCGAAGGGATAAGATCAAGATCCCTAAAAAGGGGGGATAACAATCGGTGGGGAAGGAAATAATGAGATTTCTTTCCTCCCACCTTGGCCAACGCCCCAATGGACTTGGAGGGCAAGAAACCAGCCCCTCCACCCCTATATATAGTGGGGAGGCGCATGGGAGCTATACACGAAGTTTTGGCGCAGCCCTTCCCCTCTCCCAAGTCCTCCTCCTCTCCCGCGGTGCTTGGCGAAGCCCTGCAGGATTGCCACACTCCTCCACCACCACCACGCTGTTGTGCTGCTGTTGGATGGAGTCTTCCTCAACCTCTCCCTCTCTCCTTGCTGGATCAAGGCGTGGGAGACGTCACCGGGCTGTACGTGTGTTGAACGCGGAGGTGCCGTGCGTTCGGCACTTGATCATCGGTGATTTGAATCACGACGAGTACGACTTCATCAACCCCGTTCACTTGAACGCTTCCGCTTAGCGATCTACAAGGGTATGTAGATGCACTCTCTTTCTACTCGTTGCTGGTCTCTCCATAGATAGATCTTGGTGACACGTAGGAAAATTTTGAATTTCTGCTACGTTCCCCAACAGCTCCAGCAGCAGGCCTGGCACCCAGTGGTGCTTCCAGGACGTAATTTTTCTGTGCAGCAATGAGGATAATCCTCAAGTTACGGACCCGGTCCGTGTAATTCCTACCATCATCTTTCAACTTTGCTTTCTCAAGGAACACATTAAAATTCAACGGAACAACAGCACGAGCCATCTATCTACAATCAACATAAACAAGCAAGATACTATCAGGTACTAAGTTCATGATAAATTTAAGTTCAATTAATCATATTATTTAAGAACTCCCACTTAGATAGACATCCCTCTAATCCTCTAAGTGATTACGTGATCCAAATCAACTAAACCATGACCGATCATCACGTGAGATGGAGTAGTTTTCAATGGTGAACATCGTTATGTTGATCATATCTACTATATGATTCACGCTCGACCTTTCGGTCTCCGTGTTCCGAGGCCATATCTGCATATGCTAGGCTCGTCAAGTTTAACCTGAGTATTCTGCGTGTGCAAAACTGGCTCACACCCGTTGTAGATGGACGTAGAGCTTATCACACCCGATCATCACGTGGTGTCTGGGCACGACGAACTTTGGCAACGGTGCATACTCAGGGAGAACACTTCTTGATAATTTAGTGAGAGATCATCTTATAATGCTACCGTCAATCAAAGCAAGATAAGATGCATAAAAAGATAAACATCACATGCAATCAATATAAGTGATATGATATGGTCATCATCATCTTGTGCTTGTGATCTCCATCTCCGAAGCACCGCCATGATCACCATCGTCACCGGCGCGACACCTTGATCTCCATCGTAGCATCGTTGTCGTCTCGCCAATCTTATGCTTCCACGACTATCATTACCGTTTAGTAATAAAGTAAAGCATTACATCGCGATTGCATTGCATACAATAAAGCGACAACCATATGGCTCCTGCCAGTTGCCAATAACTCGGTTACAAAACATGATCATCTCATACAATAAAATTCAGCATCATGCTTTGACCATATCACATCACAACATGCCCTGCAAAAACAAGTTAGACGTCCTCTACTTTGTTGTTGCTTGTTTTACGTGGCTGCTACGGGCTTAAGTAAGAACCAATCTCACCTACGCATCAAAACCACAACGATAGTTTGTCAAATAGACTCCGTTTTAACCTTCGCAAGTACCGGGCGTAGCCATACTTGGTTCAACTAAAGTTGGAGAGACAGTCGCCCGCAAGCCATCTCTGTGCAAAGCACGTCGAGGGAACCGGTCTCGCGTAAGCGTACGCGTAAGGTTGGTCCGGGTCGTCTCGTCCAACAATACCGCCGAACCAAAGTATGACATGCTGGTAGGCAGTATGACTTGTATCGTCCACAACTCACTTGTGTTCTACTCGTGCAAATAACATCAACATAAATAACCTGGCTCGGATGCCACTGTTGGGTTTCGTAGTAATTTCAAAAATTTTCCTACGCACACACAGGATCATGTGATGCATAGCAACGAGGGGAGAGTATTGTCCACGTACCCAACACAGACCGACTGCGGAAGCGATTACACGACGTAGAGGAAGTAGTCGTACGTCTTCACGATCCAATCGATCAAGTACCGAAACTACGGCACCTCCGAGTTCGAGCACACGTTCAGCTCGATGACGATCCCCGGACTCCGATCCAGCAAAGTGTCGGGGAAGAGTTTCGTCAGCACGAGGCATGTTGACGATCTTGATGAACTACAGCAGCAGGGCTTCGCCTAAACTCCGCTACAGTATTATCGAGGAATATGGTGGCAGGGGGCACCACACACGGCTAAGGAATAGATCACGTGGATCAACTTGTGTCAACTTGTGTGTTTAGAGGTGCCCCTGCCTCCATATATAAAGGAGGAGAGGAGGGGAGGCTGGCCGGCCAAGGGGGGAGGCGCAGGAGAGTCCTACTCCCTCTGGGAGTAGGATTCCCCCTCCAATCCTAGTCCAACTAGGATTCCTCGGAGGGGAAAAGAGGAGGAGGGGGCCGGCCACCTCTCCTAGTCCTAATAGGACTAGGGGAAGGGGGGCGCAGCCCAACTAGGGCAGCCCCTTCTCTTTTCCACTAAGGCCCACTATGGCCCAAATAGCTCCCGGGGGGTTCCGGTAACCCTCCCGGTATTCCGGTAAAATCCCGATTTCACCCGGAACACTTCCGATATCCAAATATAGGCTTCCAATATATCAATCTTTACGTCTCGACCATTCCAAGACTCCTCGTCGTGTCCGTGATCACATCCGGGACTCCGAACAACCTTCGGTACATCAAAATACATAAACTCATAATTTAACTGTCATCGTAACCTTAAGCGTGCGGACCCTACGGGTTCGAGAACAATGTAGACATGACCGAGACACGTCTCTGGTCAATAACCAATAGCGGGACCTGGATGCCCATATTGGCTCCTACATATTCTACGAAGATCTTTATCGGTCAGACCGCATAACAACATACGTTGTTCCCTTTGTCATCGGTATGTTACTTGTCCGAGATTCGATCGTCGGTATCCAATACCTAGTTCAATCTCGTTACTGGCAAGTCTCTTTACTCGTTCCGTAATACATCATCTCACAACTAACATATTAGTTGTAATGCTTGCAAGGCTTATGTGATGTGTATTACCGAGAGGGCCCAGAGATACCTCTCCGACAATCGGAGTGACAAATCCTAATCTCGAAATATGCCAACCCAACATCGACCATTGGAGACACCTGTAGTACTCCTTTATAATCACCCAGTTACGTTGTGATGTTTGGTAGTACCCAAAGTGTTCCTCCGGTAAACGGGAGTTGCATAATCTCATAGTCATAGGAACATGTATAAGTCATGAAGAAAGCAATAGCAACATACTAAACGATCGGGTGCTAAGCTAATGGAATGGGTCATGTCAATCAGATCATTCTGCTAATGATGTGACCTCGTTAATCAAATAACAACTCATTGTTCATGGTTAGGAAACATAACAATCTTTGATTAACGAGCTAGTCAAGTAGAGGCATACTAGTGACACTTTGTTTGTCTATGTATTCACACATGTATTATGTTTCCGGTAAATACAATTCTAGCATGAATAATAAACATTTATCATGATTATAAGGAAATAAATAATAACTTTATTATTGCCTCTAGGGCATATTTCCTTCACCAGTTGCCGGGAAGAAGCCAAAGAATGGACCCAAGCTTGAGACTGAGTGTTTTTATTGCAAAGGGAAGGGTCACTGGAAGCGGAACTGCCCAAATACTTAGCGGACAAGAAGGCCGGCAACACTAAAGGTATATGTGATATACATGTAATTGATGTGTACCTTACCAGTACTCGTAGTAGCTCTTGGGTATTTGATACCGGTGCGGTTGCTCACATTTGTAACTCAAACAGGAGTTGCGGAATAAGCAGAGACTAACGAAGGACGAGGTGACGATGCGTGTCGGGAATGGTTCCAAGGTCGATGTGATCGCCGTCGGCACGCCACCTCTATATTTACCTACGGGATTAGTTTTAAACCTCAATAATTGTTATTTAGTGCCAGCTTTGAGCATGAACATTGTATCTAGATCTTGTTTAATACGAGATGGCTACTCATTTAAATCCGAGAATAATGGTTGTTCTATTTACATGAGAGATATGTTTTATGGTCATGCCCCGCTGGTCAATGGTTTATTCTTGATGAATCTCAAACGTGATGTTACACATGTTCATAGTGTGAATACCAAAAGATGTAAGGTTGATAACGATAGTCCCACATACTTGTGGCACTGCCGCCTTGGTCACATTGGTGTCAAGCGCATGAAGAAGCTCCATGCTAATGGACTTTTAGAGTCTCTCGATTATGAATCATTTGACACATGCGAACCATGCCTCATGGGCAAGATGACCAAGACTCCGTTCTCCGGAACAATGGAGCGAGCAACCAACTTATTGGAAATCATACATACTGATGTGTGCGGTCCAATGAGCGTTGAGGCTCGCGGAGGCTATTGTTATGTTCTCACTCTCACTGATGACTGCAGTAGATATGGGTATGTCTACTTGATGAAACACAAGTCTGAGACCTTTGAAAAGTTCAAGGAATTTTAGAATGAGGTAGAAAATCAACATGACCGAAAAATAAAGTTCTTACGATCAGATCGTGGAGGAGAATATTTAAGTCATGAATTTGGTACGCACTTAAGGAAATGTGGAATCGTTTCACAACTCACGCCGCCTGGAACACCTCAGCGTAACGGTGTGTCCGAACGTCGTAATCGCACTTTATTGGATATGGTGCGGTCTATGATGTCTCTTACCGATTTACCGCTATCATTTTAGGGATACGCTTTAGAGACAGCTACATTCACTTTAAATAGGGCACCGTCTAAATCCGTTGAGACGACACCGTATGAATTATGGTTTGGGAAGAAACCTAAGTTGTCGTTTCTAAAAGTTTGGGGATGCGATGCTTATGTCAAGAAACTTCAACCTAAAAAGCTCGAACCCAAGTCAGAAAAATGTGTCTTCATAGGATACCCTAAGGAAACCATTGGGTATACCATCTACCTTAGATCCGAAGGCAAGATCTTTGTTGCCAAGAACGGGTCCTTTCTGGAGAAAGAGTTTCTCTCGATAGAAGTAAGTGGGAGGAAAGTAGAACTCGATGAAGTACTACCTCTTGAACCGGAAAGTAGTTCAGCTCAGAAAAATGTTCCTGTAGTGCCTACACCGACTGGAGAGGAAATTAATGATGATGATCAAGGTACTTCGGATCAAGTTGCTACTGAACTTCGTAGGTCCACAAGGACACGTTCCACACCAGAGTGGTATGGCAACCCTATCCTGGAAATCCTGTTGTTAGACAACGGTGAACCTTCGAACTATGAAGAAGTGATGGCGGGCCCATATTCCAACAAATGGCTTGAAGCCATGCAATCCGAGATAGGATCCATGTATGAAAAGAAAGTATGGACTTTGACAGACTTGCCCGATGATCGGCGAGCGATAGAAAATAAATGGATCTTTAAGAAGAAGACGGACGCGGATGGTAATGTTACCATCCATAAAGCTCGACTTGTCGCTAAGGGTTATCGGCAAGTTCAAGGGGTTGACTACGATGAGACTTTCTCTCCCATAGCGAAGCTGAAGTCCGTCCGAATCATGTTAGCAATTTCCGCATACTATGATTATGAGATATGGCAAATGGACGTCAAAACGGCATTCCTTAACGGCTATCTTAAGGAAGAACTGTATATGATGCAACCGGAAGGTTTTGTCGATCCAGAGAATGCAAACTCCAGCGATCCATTTATGGGCTGGTGCAAGCATCTCGGAGTTGGAACATTCGCTTTGATGAGATGATCAAAGCGTTTGGGTTTATGCAGACTTATGGAGAAGCCTGCGTTTACAAGAAAGTGAGTGGGAGCTCTGTAGCATTTCTCATTTTATATGTGGATGACATACTTTTGGTGGGAAATGATATAGAACTTTTGGACAGCATTAAGGCCTACTTGAATAAGTGTTTTTCAATGAAGGACCTTGGAGAAGCTGCTTACATATTAGGCATCAAGATCTATAGAGATAGATCGAGGCGCCTCATATGTCTTTCACAAAGCACATACCTTGATAAGATATTGAAGAAGTTCAATATGGATCAGTCCAAGAAAGGGTTCTTGCCTGTATTGCAAGGTGTGAGATTGAGCTCGGCTCAATGCCCGACCACGGCAGAAGATATAGAAGAGATGAGTGTCATCCCCTATGCCTCAGCCATAGGGTCTATCATGTATGCCATGCAGTGTACCAGACGTGGTGTAAACATTGCCATAAGTTTGGTAGGAAGGTACCAAAGTAATCCCAGCAAGGAACACTGGACAGCGGTCAAGAATATCCTGAAGTACCTGAAGAGGACTAAGGATATGTTTCTCATTTATGGAGGTGACGAAGAGCTCGTCGTAAAGGGTTACGTCGACGCTAGCTCCGACACAGATCTGGATGACTCCAAGTCACAAACCGGATACATGTATATTTTGAATGGAGGGGCAGTAAGCTGGTGTAGTTGCAAGCAGAGCGTCATGGCGGGATCTACATGTGAAGCGGAGTACATGGCAGCCTCGGAGGTAGCGCATGAAGCAATCTGGATGAAGGAGTTCATCACCGACCTAGGAGTCATACCCAATGCGTCGGGGCCGATCACTCTCTTCTGTGACAACACTAGAGCTATTGCCCTTGCCAAGGAGCCCAGGTTTCACAAGAAGACCAGGCACATCAAGCGTAACTTCAACTCCATTTGTGAAAATGTTCAAGATGGAGACATAGATATTTGCAAAGTGCATACGAATCTGAATGTCACAGATCCGTTGACTAAACCTCTTTCGCGAGCAAAACATGATCAACACCAGAACTCTATGGGTGTTCGATTCATCACAATGTAACTAGATTATTGACTCTAGTGCAAGTGGGAGACTATTGAAAATATGCCCTAGAGGCAATAATAAAATGATTATTATTATATTTCCTTGTTCATGATAATTGTCTTTTATTCATGCTATAATTGTGTTATCCGGAAATCATAATACATGTGTGAATACATAGACCACAACATGTCCCTAGTAAGCCTCTAGTTGACTAGCTCGTTGATCAACAGATAGTCATGGTTTCCTGACTATGGACATTGGATGTCGTTGATAACGAGATCACATCATTAGGAGAATGATGTGATGGACAAGACCCAATCCTAAGCATAGCACAAGATCGTGTAGTTCATTTGCTAGAGCTTTTCCAATGTCAAGTATTTTTTCCTTAGACCATGAGATCGTGTAACTCCCGGATACCGTAGGAGTGCTTTGGGTGTACCAAATGTCACAACGTAACTGGGTGAATATAAAGGTATACTACGGGTATCCCTGAAAGTGTCTGTTGGGTTGACACGGATCGAGACTGGGATTTGTCACTCCGTATGACGGAGAGGTATCTCTGGGCCCACTCGGTAATGCATCATCATAATGAGCTCAAAGTGACCAAGTGTTTGGTCACAGGATCATGCATTACGGTACGAGTAAAGTGACTTGCCAGTGATGAGATTGAACGAGGTATTGGGATACCGACGATTGAATCTTGGGCAAGTAACGTACCGATTGACAAAGGGAATTGTATACGGGGTTACTTGAATCCTCGACATCGTGGTTCATCCGATAAGAACATCGAGGAGCATGTGGGAGCCAACATGGGTATCCAGATCCCGCTGTTGGTTATTGACCGGAGAGTCGTCTCGGTCATGTCTGCGTGTCTCCCGAACCCGTAGGGTCTACACACTTAAGGTTCGGTGACGCTAGGGTTGTAGAGATATTAGTATGCAGTAACCCGAAAGTTGTTCGGAGTCCCGGATGAGATCCCGGATGTCACGAGGAGTGCTGGAATGGTCCGGAGGTGAAGAATTATATATAAGAAGTCCAGTTTTGGCCATCGGGAAAGTTTTGGGGGTCACCGGTATTGTACCGGGACCACCGAAAGGGTCCCGGGCGTCCACCGGGTGGGGCCACCTATCCCGGAGGGCCCCATGGGCTGAAGTGGGAGGGGAACCAGCCCCTGGTGGGCTGGTGCGCCCCCCCCCCTT
This sequence comes from Triticum aestivum, assembly GCF_018294505.1. Taxonomy (NCBI): domain Eukaryota; kingdom Viridiplantae; phylum Streptophyta; class Magnoliopsida; order Poales; family Poaceae; genus Triticum; species Triticum aestivum. The sequence continues at coordinate 601,376,657 of NC_057804.1, forward strand.
GGCCCCCCTGTGCCTAGGGTTGGAAACCCTAGGGGTGGGGGCGCCTCCACTTGGCTTGGGGGGCAAGCCAACCCCTTGGCCGCCGCCCCCCTTGGAGATTGGATCTCCTAGGGCCGGCGCCCCCCCAGGGGCCCTATATAAAGAGGGGGGAGGGAGGACTGCACACCCCATGCTCCTGGCACCTCCCTCTCCCTCTCATAGTGCTTGGCGAAGCCCTGCCGAGATCGCTGCTGCATCCACCACCACACCGTCGTGCTGCTGGATCTCCATCAACCTCTCCTTCCCCCTTGCTGGATCAAGAAGGAGGAGACGTCTTCCCCAACCGTACGTGTGTTGAACGCGGAGGTGCTGTCCGTTCAGCACTAGGATCATCGGTGATTTGGATCACGACGAGTATGACTCCCTCAACCCCGTTCTCTTGAATGCTTCCGCTCACGATCTACAAGGGTATGTAGATGCACTCCTCTCTCTCTCGTTGCTAGATGAACTCCATAGATTGATCTTGGTGAAGCGTAGAAAAATTTCATTTTTTGCAACGTTCCCCAACAATGCCGTGGTCAAGGCTAGGGGTGAGGGCTGGAGAATCAGTAAGAGCTCCTGAGTCGCGATGCCCAGGAGCCCCCCTTTTAACGCGCAAGCGGATCGTATGGAAAAGAGAGGGATCTCGTGGTGCCGCCCGATGTATGCCTCATGAGGTTCCTGCACATTAGCACGAGATAGGCACAAGTTGCCATTATGATTGCCGGCCGACCACTGGTTGCTCCGAGAGTAGGGTGAGGGCACTGAGGGCCTGGTGAGGTGGCGCGTGCGGGGCACGCCACGGGCCAGGGCTCAATCACCTAGATTTGTCGGTGTTGCAGGGACGGACCCATACGCAGGCGCCGTGCCAGCATGAGCGGCTTCCGAGGTTGGCGACAATCGAGCAGGCGGTAATCATAAGTAGATTAGGCATGACAGGCAAATCAGCATAGGTAAATGCAGGATGGATACATGCCACTGGGTCAGACCCAAGAGGCTTGGGAATGATGCAGCCCGAGGGGCGCCCCTAGCAAAATAAGCCAAAGACATAAAAAAGGGATACATGCCGCAGGGACGGACCCACGCGGCCTGGGAATGATGCAGCCCTGAGGGCGCTCCCAGCTGAAATGAACTTGAGGGGTGTCACCTAGTTCCGTTGTGGAGGCGGTGTTGAGGCAGCTGAAGATGCACGGTGATGGGGCTGACCCTCATGAACCACCGGGGCCCTGAGCCTCGGGAGGGGTCAGGTGGTTCATTGAGGACCGTCTCCATCTCTACCAGGACCGCGTGGTGCCTGGCCTCCTGAGCCGCCAGAATGCTCCACATGTGACGCTGGTGGGTGGCAGCCGCGTTCGGCAGGCCGAAAGGCATGCGAACGTAGCTATGCGGTGGGCCCTTGCAGCATCCCACGCGCGAAGGCCAGAAGCACTCCTAAGACGCGGCTCGGTTGAGCCCTGGGACGTCGATGCAGACGCACAGCCCAGCAACCTCGCCTGGATGCAGAGCCGCGCCAGGCGGGCGGCGGTCGCCGCGTATGGCCCTTGCTTCGTGAAGCCCCTCAGTGGTCTTGGCAATGAACTCCTGAACGTTGGGATTTCCATGCCATGTGTCTTCCTGAGAGAAGCGTGCCGTGAATCACGCCTCCAAGTGGTGCCCGAGCGCCTCCCTCGTGATATCGGCGAGGTCTGAGGCCCTCCAGAAGAGAGCCCCCGAGCCCCGTCCGAGGAGGGTGCCGGGCGTGCCTTCCTATGCGACGGAAGGAGGCGCCCCACATGCGGTCGCTGATCCTGACGTGACACCTCCCGGGATGCCGACCTCCCGAGGCCCTGCGCGGAGCGACTTCTTCTTCTTCTTGGGGACAGCCTCAGGAGGGTTCTCGCCCTTGCTGTCCGGGTCCTCGATTGCTGCGGCTTGGAAAGCACGCTCAAGGGAGCACACCGCATCTCTCTCTTCGCAGGGGACCGTGATGATCCCGCCACTCCCTGGCATCTTGAGGACGTTGTAGCCGTGCTAGGTCACCACCATGAACTTGGCCAGGGCCTGCCCTATCGGTGCCGTAGTTGTCGCGCTGTCCGAAGGTGACAGGGAGGCGGACCTGCCCTATCGGGGTGGTGGAACAGTCGGTAACTCTTGAGAAGGGCTTGGTTGGTTGGAGCTGATCGTATGACACTTGAAGGTTGTCGAACGTCTCAACAGATAGGACGTTAAGCCCTGCGCCACCGTCAATGAGGGTCTTGGTGACTTGCACATTGCTGATGACTGGTGAACAGAGCATCGGGAGAACGCTAGTGGTAGCCGTGCACTTGAGTTGGTCTGCCAAGCTGAAGGTGATAGCGCACTTGGACCACCTGAGTGGACGCGTGGCCTCGAGCTTGGGAAGGACTGCGTTCACCTCGTGGGCAAACTGCTTGAAGATTCGCTGAGAGGCTGGGGCTTGAGCTCCGCCCAAGATGCAAGCGATAGCACGTGGCTCCTGGAAGCCCCCAGCCCCTTTGTCCTGATGATGGTCTTCATTCGTTCTTGGCGGCGGCGGCAGCGGAGGAAGGTCTGTGTTACCTTGGGGCGGTCCCCACGAGGCTGGTCCCTCCAGGCGCCATCACGAGGCCGGTCCCTCCAGGCATCCTCGCGAGGCTGGTCCTGCCAGCAATCCTCACGAGGTCGGTCGCGCCAGTCCTGGCGAGGGCCACGGTCGTCCCATCATCCTCCGCCACGTCCTCCTCCTCGGCCGTAGCCCCGGTCATTGCGCTCGAGGCGTCGACCGAAGCGTCCTTCTCGAACAGCCCTAAACTCATGGCAATCGTTGGTGTTGTGGGTGTGGAGGTTGTGGTAGGCGCAGAAAGGTCGGCTGCCTTTGGACAACTCCGGCTGGTCCCTGCCGCACTTCGTGTCTGGTTCCGCGGCAAGCACGACCACTCCCTTGCGCTTGACGTCCTTGGCCTTGATCTTCTTTTCTTCTGGGTCGGCAGTTGGGAGCTCGAGGAGGGAGAGGCGTCCCTCCTCAGCCCTTGCACACTTGGTCCCCAGGTTGAACAGCTCCAGGAATGTGCATAGCTCCTCGTGGATGGCAAGCTCCTCCTTCATCTTGATGTCACGGACGCCATCAGAGAACGCTGATATGATGGCCTCGTCCATGACCTTGGGGATCTTAACGCGGACGCTGTTGAAGCGCTGGATGTATTTTTACAGGGTCTCCCCAGGCTGCTGCCTGATGCGGCGCAGGTCAACCGTGGCCGGGGGGCGGTCGTGAGTACCCTGGAAGTTGGCGATGAAGCGACTACGTATCTTGTCCCAGGAGGAGATCGAGCCGGGAGGCAGGTTCAGGAGCCAGGAGCGGGCACCGTCCTTGAGCTCCATGGGAAACCAATTCGCCATGACTTTCTCGTCGCCTTTGGCCGCCTCGATGCTCGGCTCGTAGAGCTGCAAGAACTCCTCGGGGTCGAGGGTGTCCTCATAGCGAGGAGGCAGGTCCGGCTTGAACTTGCCCGGCCAGGCGGCGCTACGCAGCTCCGGGGTGAAGGCGCGGCAGCCTGATGTGGCCACTGGAGCCCCTTGCTGCCGTGGAGCTTGCTCTTGGTGGTGCCCGTGCACCGCTGCCATTGGCAGTATGCGGTCTTGTCGTGCCGGTGCAGGGAGCACAGGGGCGCCTTCTCGAGGCCGAGGGATTTCTTGATAGCTTACTTCTTCTCGCACGGGCGCCGGGCGCGGTGGGTCACGCCCAGGGGCCGCGCACCTTGGTGCTAGGGCGCCGCCTTGGGGCAGAGGTGGCGGAGGCGCTCCATGAGCCGCGTCGCCCACCCCTGGCGGAGGGCGAGGCAACGAGAGGGACGGCGCGGGAGAGCCCCCTGCGGTGCTGACGAGCTCGGTGATGCGAGCGAGCCATTCCTCATAAAGGTCGTCGACGGGGCAGTAACGCAGGAGCTCGCGCGCCATGAGCAGCGCAGCCTGTGCATCCGTGGGGGCGTGACGAGCGTGGGACGACGAACCGGCTGAGGTTAGCGACAGAGTGGCGGTGCGGCTGTCCCGCCGCACCGAGGGGTGCAGTGAGGACGCTTGCTGCTCATTCCCCGCCGGCCCAGTGGCGGCGTGGGCGGCCGGCGACGGGGAGCGACGGGAAGGCCCGCCGACAGGAGCCGTCTGGGCGACGTGCGCGACGAGAGTGGCCCGGCGCTCAGCGCGGGCTCCATGAGCGTCAGACATGGCTGCAACGAGGCGATGGGACGCGGATCAGCGGAAGAAAGGCTTTGGCGCACCCCTACCTGGCGCGCCAAATGTCGGATTTCGGGTTCCGGCAAAACCCTTGAGGTTCGAACACTGGGGTGCGCACGAAGATTTTCCCCTACCGAATCTCGCTCTCAGCCACACCGCAATTTCTAAGCTTAACACGATGAGAACACAACATAAGAGACACAAGATTTATACTGGTTCAGGCCACCATTATGGTGTAATACCCTACTCGAGTGTGGTGGTGGTGGATTGCCTCTTGGGCTGATGATGAACAGTACAATGGAAAGAACAACCTCCTGAGGCGAGGTGTTCTTGAGCTTGGTGCAGTACTCGAGTTCGAGCTTATCCAGCCCCCTCCTATGGTGGCGGCTAGTCCTATTTATAGAGACCCTGATCCTCTCCCCAAATATTGAGCGAGAAGGGATCCAACAATGACCAATTCGAAAGGGGACAACTAGCACAAGTTATCCTGACTAAAGGTGGTCTTCGCCTGCCAAATGCTCAGGTGATGACTCCGTATTGGGCTCCACGGCGACCTCCGTCCTGCCATCCTGCTGGTGTTGGTCTCGTTGCACCGATATGGAAACCTTTGCCTGATGCCTCAGTACTCAGCGCCTGCACTTGCCCCCTTAGCACTAAAGGGGAAACGAGAACACTAAGCGCGTTGGCGCCCGCCTGGCCTTGGTCGTCATGGCTTGCGTCACGAGAACCTCGCGAGGTACCCCTTGCCTTGATCTCTCCGTCTCCCTCGTGAGCCTGTCTGGCAAGGCCGCTCTTGAGGAGGCCTTGGTCGTCCGCCCCGCGAGGCTTGGCCCCTCGCGAGGGTCTTGAGTGTTGGTTGACATAGATGGGCCGTATTGGGCCACTGGTGGAGCCACGCCGCGGGCCGCAGGCAAACAAGTCTGGGGACACCCGTTCCCAGAACGCCGATAGATCGCTTCGGCGCCGTCGTTAGGGCTTTGCATGTGTTGCAACTAGCCACCTCCACTCGCCGCTGGTTGTGTGATCGGACCTAGCAGTCCGTCGTACGATGTTCCTCCTGCACGCGCAGATACCGTTAGAGGCGGTGCACTTGCGCTGCTCCGGCGAACCTGTTCGCGGGATCCGATCGATACGTGGGAGACCGGCAAGGAGGAGACGACTCCGGGAACACGAGGCGACTCCGGGGACGCGCTGCCCCAACTCTTTTTCCGCTGCACGGCACTGCGCGTCTAGTGATAACGATCTGTGATCCATTCCCGTAGCATGTTTCTGGTTGTTCTGCACGTAGGAAATTTTAATTTGAAGTCGACACATCCTACCGTAGAACCTAACACAAAGCATTTCTGCAGCCCCTCTTCACTGATCCACAACAAATGTGCCCACATTGCCGAAGTTTGACCAGTCACTTTCATCCTTGTCTTCCACCTCAATATGGAAGAAGCCTAGTCCACTGTTAGCACTACCCCAGTACTGAGCAGTGGGCATTGGCTTATACCGTGTTTGGCAAACATCGATATGGTGGCCAGTAGTTCTGCAAATGAAGCAGACTTTAGGAACTTGGCACATGCCAACAAAGTGGCCAGGTTGGCCACAATTGTAGCGGATGGCACCAAAGAATTTAGGACCCACAGAACTAGCAGCAGCACCGACCTGATCAATCTTTTCCAACTTAAGTACTACCAGCACTATTATTATCTTACACAGCAGTAGCAGACTTCTGTTGTGAGTTCTTGCTAGACCAACACATCCATTTTTTAGGCGTGTAGTGAACAAACTACGCAAGTGTATGCTCTTAAAACAAAAATGAAATAAGATTACAATATAGGAGTAATTTCTTAGTTCAACAAGAATCTATCTGCAGGCTACTCCAAGTTGAGAAATCTGAAAATGCAGGCTACTTGGTCTGCCACCCGTGCCGTACCGGCCGTCTGCTTTAGCGACAACAGAAGATGACACCACTGATTACTGATACACAAAACACAATCGGGTTACAGGGCAAGCCTATCGATTTTACACGAGTAGTCTCCATTATTGAAGAAGAAAGGATTTCGCTATGCTCCTTGCATGGTAGTACTACTATGTTCAGTTTCTTGGTTGGTTCAGTAGCTGCTGACGATGAGGAGGCCGATGGCGGTGACGATGATGGTGGACGGCACCCCGAACCGGAGGTGGCTCCAGAAGGAGAGGTTGTAGCCGAAGAACTGTGCCCGCCTCGCCTGCTCGCACACGATCAGGTTCGCCGCCGACCCCAGCAGTGTCAGGTTCCCGGCCACCGTGCTCACGTACGCCAGTATCAGCCACGCCTTCCTCTCCGACGCCGGCGAGATCGCCGCCGCAGAAGCGGCCACCCTCGTCCCCAGCAGCAGAACTGAAACACCACCAAAAGTTCTTTAGAGCACTGCAATTTGCAGTTGCCAGGAGTACGTGAACCAAAAGTTCAGAAGTATTGTCGTTGTTACCTGTTGGAACATTTGATGCGACGTTGGAGAGGATAAGGATGACGAGGCCGAGGAGCGCGACGCCTCTGGCGCTGTCGATCCGCGAGTAGGGCTCCACCAGCTCCCACATCGTGTTGGGTATGCCGGTCTTGTTGAACCCGTCCACCGTGATGAACATCCCGCAGAAGAAGATGAGCAGCGAGTAGGACACCTGCCAATGCCGAGTTCATTCATGGCAGCTAGATCAGCAACGATCGAGTAGGACGCCATATAAATATATGCTCATTGTTCATGGAAGAAAGAAAATCATATAGGGATTACCTTCTCGAGGCAGGCCTGTGCGTCGGTGAAATCGAGCGCGAGGAGAACGAGAGCGGCGGTGATGGCGGTCCAGGACATGTTGAGCCCCATGAGGAGGGCGATGAGCATGCCGAGGGTGATGAGGTACACGGCCGTCTTCCACACCAGCACCTTCCACCTCTTCTCCACGACCTCGGGCAGCTCCCCCTTGTCCTTGTCGCCGTTGGCGGCGGCCTCGTCGTCTGTGGGCGACGACGGCGGCGCGTCCTCGATGATGACGCTCCTCTGCTGGCTGGCGGTCCTGGTGAACTTCCTGGAGGAGGCGCCGTCGATGAGGACGGGGACCGTGGAGACCTCGACCATCTCGTGCGACATGCTGGAGGAGCGGAGGGACCTGATGGAGAACTGCATGTCGGCGTCGGCGGCGTTGGCGTTGGAGTTGACGCTCCTGCTGCGCAGGTGGTCGCCGTTGACGCTGGCGCTCCTGATGATGGGCTCGCTGACGCAGTCGAAGTCGTCCGGGTTGATCGAGGAGACGTGCGACATCCTTGCGGGCGTGAAGCGGTGCGAGGTGACCTCGTCGTCGCCGACGACCTCGGGCCCCGTGGAGACAACGCCGCCGCGCTCCTGGTCGGCCGGCTCGACGTTGAGGTACCTCCAGAAGTAGCAGAGGAGGATGGCGGCGTTGGTGAGCACGCCGACGATCATGGCCGGGAAGACCCCGAGGAGGAACTGGCCGAAGGAGATGCCGCTCTCGACGGCGATGACGAGGTTCTGCGGGTTGCCGATGGGCGTGGCGGCGGAGCCGATGTTGGAGCTGGTGGCGAGCGCGAGGAGAAACGGCTGGGGCGGGAGGTTGTTCTGGCGCGCGACCTTGAGGATGAACTCGGTGAGGACGACGCAGCAGGTGTCGTTGGTGAAGAGCGCGGAGGCGATGGCGGAGACGATGCAGACGCGGAAGAGCAGGTCCTTGGGGCCGCGGCTCTTCCACTGGAGCAGGTTGCCGAGGTACTTGAACATGTCGGCGCGCTCCAGGAAGATGGAGACGACCATGGTGCCGAAGAGGAGGCCGATGATGGGGAGGTCGATGGCCGCGTACGCGTCCTCCGGGGAGATGACCCGGAACAGCACCATGAGCATGGCGCCTAGCAGCGAGCCGGCGGTGCGGCCGACGGGCATGAAGGGCACGCTGGGGAAGACGGCCAGCACCCAGAAGATGCCGAACGCCACGCATCCCAGCACCACCTTGGACGTGTGCGCCAGCACCATCTTGGAATTCTCTTGTCTAGCCGACACAGAATTCTACTACTGGCTATTCTGCACTTTGAAGATCAAGAACCTGTCGCAGCAGCTAAGAGAGGGGAAAGAACAGTACACTAGAGTGAACAGCAATCAATCCCCAGGTTAATCGGAGGAGTGATCCTGCTGGAATCGATCGATCGGCAGCAGCGACAGCAATCTCTCCATGCACGCGCAGCTGAACTCGAGAATATCCTGCAAAATCCGAGCAACAAAAGAACAGTTTTAAATCCGGAAGCTAAAGAAGGCAGGATCAATTAGCAGAAAAAAAAAGGAAAGCAAAGATCCTTGTGTGGACGAAATGAGTCTAATTTTGGGCGGCGAACACAAAAGCGGATGCATTCTTAGCGAAAACCGGGGACAGGCACAGCGCATATGGAATGGATATCAACAATCAAGAAGCAGAGCACCACCGCGCCTACTCACGTTGTGTCCTGCAAACAATCCAAGCGAGACAAAATTAACATCCCTCGTCCCACACATGCCGATGATAAACCCTACACATCCGAACTATACTAGATCTCATGGTCTGTTCTACATATGCTTGGGACCAATGGATTGGGAAAAATCCGTCACGAATCCACCCGTGAAGTGGCGCCAAGAACACACACACATACACACACACACACACACACAGGACAAGAGATCATGCGTCCTACATAGACTGGTTTCCGACAGAAATCTAAGAAACTGAACTCGGGTTGGGGATTGATTGCTGACCTCGGACTGGAGTAGGGGCGTGGATGGATAGTCCACAGTGAGTGAGTGCTCTCTGCTCTGCTGTGGCGAGAGCGAGGAAGAGGAGGAGGAGCAGTGGGGAAGTGGAGGTGCTCTGTATGTTGGATCGAGTGGAGGCGAGAATAAAGCGAAGAGGGGGCCAGCTATAAATAAAGGGGAGGGGCCGCGGCCACCATGAGAGCGGCGGTCAGCTTTCGTGGATGAGGTGACCCGCTCGGGTCCCACCGCCGACGACGATGAATTGAGTGAGGGTCCTCCTAGGATCACCATTTTGTTATGTACACACCGGGTGGTGACCCAATGTTTGAGTCACCAGTAGCCTAGCCGTGTGCCACGTGTTTCGGTTCACCGCTACATTCAAACATGAAAACATTTTATGTTCAAATATTTCTAGAATTATACTCCCTCCCTCCGAAAATACTACTTGTCAGGGAAATGGATAAAATTGAATGTATCTAAAACAAAAATATGTGTAGATACATCCATTTCTCCAACAAGTATTTTCGGGACGGAGGAAGTATATACTAAAAGTGGATTAATTTTTGAGATTGTTCCTTCAACACTTCACAACTAAATTTAGCCCGACTGATGTTCCAAAAAAAAGAGAAATATGTTTTTCACTTATTTTAAATTATGTTTTAATTGCAAATTATATTAAACTCAGTCTGACTTTTGTTATATATTTGGTTCATTCCTTGAAAGTTGTTCGACAGGTTTTCCCTGTTGTCTATGATAGAGAGTAAAAAAACACAAAATCTACTCGTATCAACACAAAATAAAAAGGATTGTCAGTTTCTTGAGGGTTGGACAAGAGGTTTTTGTTTTCTAGGAAAAGGAAGGAAATAAAGATACTGAGACCACCCCTTACTCGACACAATTCATTTTGGCTTTTTGCATGACTAAGCAAAGCTGATGATGCGTGTGGCATGACGACCACCAAATCACATATTTATAGTGGTAATTTCAGGTTGAAGTTAGCCCTTTCAAAGCAAAAACCTCGGATATATTGAAGCATTTATATAAGAGCTATCAAGCCTAAGTTTGTCATGGTGGTGCCGTGAGGGCAACACAAAAGAATCGACAAACACAAAACATATAAACTTACTCTGACTTTTGTTATATAATTGGTTGATTCCCTAAAAGTTGCAGGATATGGTTGTTCCTTTTTTCAATGCTAGAAAGTGAAAACTGCAAACCTACTCGTACCATCACAAACAAAAAGGAAGTTTTGCCAGTTACTTGAGGGTTGCACAAGAGGTTATTGTTTTTGTGTGAGAATGAAGGAAATAAAGAAACTAAGACCACCCCTAGCCCGACACGATTCATTTGGTTTCTAGCATGACAAAGCAAAGTCGACGACGCGTGCGCCACGGTGATCACCAAACCACATATTTATAATGGTAATTTCATGATGAAGTTAGCGTTTTTCAAAGTAAAACCTCAGGCAATTTGAAGTGTTTATATGTATATATAAACTATCGAGACTAAGTTTACCGTGGTGATACCACGAGGGCAACATGAAAGAATCAAATCAAAGAACACAGAGAGCCTAGGATGGTTCAGTAAAATATGGGTAGTTGAATAACTCAACATATTTTAAAAAAAATACATAAATTAGAATCATCTACCCAATCATACCCCATTACATATTCGAAAGATAGTCTATAACCCCAATACATATTCGAAAATCCTAAGGATGGCGTGAGGACTTGTTTGATCCAGACATACTCTTGCTACACACATACAGGGTTGCTCAAAAGGGTGGTCTTAGCAATTCCGCATGTCAGTCCGGCTAACGCATGTGATTCGCCGGGCAGCCACGAAGGAGCCGTGATCCCTTGCCTTTGGATGGATTTGAATGATGATTAACATTTGCGCGTGGGACGTGCGTGCGTGGCGGGCCAGCTGATGGGCCTAGCGATTCCCTGATCCAAGAAACTTGTTGAGCTTGGGCAGCAGGGAAACCCGCGTATGTACGCGCTCATCAAAAAGACGCAAAAACGCGTCCGTTGCTCGCTGATTCGCCATCTCGACCGTCCGTTCTTGGCCCATCCAACTACCCCGAAACGAAAGGAAAAAAAAAGGCATCCTTTCTGTTGTTGTTTCGATGATAATCGCAAGAGGTTTCAGTCATGGATACTACTGCTCAGCAGTCGCTGCAGTGCCAGTTCCAAAAGGAAAAACAAAAAGAGATAAGATTGGGACGCTACAGTGTTCATGCCATGGGTTGTGGCCTGCTCCAGAGCCCACCATTTCTTGTCTTGTCACGGCCGCCTGTGTGGTCCTTAGATACACGGGCACACACACTGTAGGTAGTATCCACATCCACGGAGTGCTGAGCTCAGATGTCACGAGCTCGTCGTGCTAACCAATTGCCGACCAATGACGATCGAGTAATCTACTGCTAATGCTAGCATCGGGGGAAGGTGCAGCTAACGGACTACCTACGAAGAGCACAAAGCTTTGGCAGTGGGAGAGCTTTTGGCATGAGGGAAGTGATGTCCGGGCCCACTGCATGAGAGATTTGACAAAAGTGCCACCCAGCGTGGGGAACTCTGGTTCCTTCCCACAATTGATGTAAAAAAAAACCCTCTGTTCCCACAAGATTGTCCAAAAAAAAAACTCTTGGTTCCCACAAGATTGTCCAAAAAAAAAAAACTCTTGGTTCCCACAAGCGCTTCCGTGTCCAAGTCTTTCCTCTGTTGCTAAGAACATTTTACACCTGCAGATTTAAGCACCGTCGAAGCAGACTCGCAATCACACCAATTACCCAATGCATTTTAGTTTTTGTAACCATATTTATGTTCTTTTTTCCGGCAATTGTAACCGTATTTATCATCCTCAAGAGATTTTAAAAACTCCTATTTGCATATGTTGCTGGCATTTGAATTCCCCTCCCTCCGCCCTGTGTTTCTCAGTAATGAAACATTTTTTTTAACATTTTTCGAACTGCCGTTGTGTTCATATATGTTTTTTTTGCAGGATGTGTTCATAGATGCTAAACGAAGGGTTTTAATGAGTTTCATTGTGGTTTCATAATTCCAGAAAGATTTACGTTGCCTTGCACATGTTTAGTCTTGGTGACATCAATCGTCGATCGATTCAATAAGGTTTGCTTAAGCCCATTGAATTTTATGAATCCATTTGTGTCTGCAAACCTTTTAAAACACTTCGGCAAAATATTTAGCCCAAAGAAACACAATTGAAATCTCTTTGAACCCAAGATCAGACTCATGAGAAATAAGAAACTTTTTGAAACCATTTTTTTTCTCATCGAGGTAGCGACTCCAGGCCAAGTTGCATAGTCCGGGTTGAATTGCAATTGAAACCACAATTGCATTCATGGATATTGTGGTAAGGGTCCCACCACCCAATAATAATGATTTAAACTAGGTCGGCAGTGAAAATTCTTGACAAGTAATGTTTTATCAAAATATATTCTTGCCATCTAAAAGCAATGTTTTATGAGTAAAATCAGGTCACCCCTGGCCACGAGTCGGCGTCTTCCTTGCCTAATTGCAAGCAAAGAGATTCGTATTAGCTATTATTAGAAAGTTAAACGTTATTACAGTGCCGTGATTCTATTTTGGTCGCGTGATATGATTCGTTTTCAAGTCATGTCGCAGCGATTTGCTTTCGATTTAGGATAACAAGTAACAGCAGCAAGCACTCAGAGACAGAGCAAAAACGCGCTTTTCTTTTCCTTTTTGCTTGCGGGTAACAAAATCCTCTGTTAAATCTATCTCTGAACTCTGATGAGCAATCGGGTGCGTGGGCATGACGGCATCGCACGTACGTACGAGCTGGACAATCCACCAACAAATAACATCTCCCGTGCGGCCGTCGTGTGTGCACGCGTCTTCACGCCGGCCAGCCGCCGTCTGATCCCCTCCACGCAACCGTATCAGCCGTCCGATTGCGAAGACACAAGGAAAAGAAACTCGACTTTTGCACCCGTGTGTGCGTGTGTTGTGTGTAGCAGGACAAGATCACGCTGGATCTTTGCTCGCCGTCGCTTTGCGCCGGAAAGCCAACCGCTCGCCGTAAAAAGTGCTATAAGCTTCAGAGAACATGCCAAGCCAGAAGAAAAGTCGAACATATATTATTTTGTCAATTTCTTTCGGGGATTGGCGTCTGCCTGTCAACCTGTCATGCTTCTGGGCAGGACAGGTGGCCGACGATATCCATTTTTTTTTAAAACGCCGCGGAATGAGCGCGAAACGGACCATTACCAAACGTCTCGTGCTTCACACGAATTTTGGTTGTTTATTTTCGCCGTGTGTTTTGTCTGCCTGGTTGGTGCCTCATGGTGCAAGATACAGCCACCACGTCGACGGTGTTTTGCAGAGGAAGTATGGTTGGCATTCCTGTGGTTCGCCAGCAAAAGGAATCAACCTACTTAAGATCTCGTGGCTTTGGTCGTATTATTGACAAAAAAATATAACAAAGCGTCAAAGACCCGTCCCATTCTCGATGGCTAGCTGATTATGTGTATGCTTATCGTGCTATGTATTTCTCTCTGATTACGTACCTATGTACCCCTGGAAAAAAAAGATTACATACCTACGTAGTTTTTTCTTTAGACAAGCCATGTATTTAGTTTTTTTAGACAAAGCCACGTATTTAGTTTGCTCTTCGTGGGCAGGGTGGGTTAATTCTCGGGTTAGCATACATCCCCTCACGGGCCTAGTTTGAGCTGGCCCAGGCCACGCCACAATCCTTCTAGGCCAGCCCACACCAGTCCAGGGCTACCCACGTTCTTTTTGCCTCGCGGTGCTATATAACGCTCAGAGCGAGTATTAGCAGCGCATCGCTCGTCTCGCCGGACAATTATATCAGACCATATATAATCACATCACATACAACCCCCGAAAAAATAAAAAAATCAGATACAACGAAGGAAATAGGCATGCAGCTTGCAGCTTAATGCCTTTTTTTCTTTTCTTTTCTTTTTTTGCGGGTAGCAGCTGAATGCCTGACGGAATCGATCGACGATGGATGTCACCAAGACGGAAACTCGAGCAAAGCAAGCAGCGAAACAAAGAAACCAGAGGACGGCGCATGCAGGGAAACTTACGAAATGCCTGGTCGATCGACGACGCCTCACGCGGCCGATGGCAGCTCGCTCCGGCACGGTGGCTCCTCGACCTCTTGGCCGGGTCGCCTTCCGTCCCAACCCCAGAGATACACGAGAGATCGATCCCCGACCCGGCCGGACTGCTTCTGCCACTGCCAAGTCGGTGTGGTTGATCGGGTGGCGGACGATAGATCAATCCGTGCAATGCGCGCGCGCGGGCGGGGAGCTCAGCGGCGCTCAGTTCAGCTCAGCTGCGTATATATGAGGGCGGGGACGGCCGATGGTGAAGTGAATCAGACGCCGGCCGGCCGGGGAGGTATAAATAAGCGGGGCCGACCGGCGGGACGACGTGGGACTTTTGAGACCAACCCAACCGTTGTGAAGCTAAGCTATGGCTACCTACATCGACCGAGCTGGGGGGTACGGCCACCGGCCTGTAATGGCGACGGCGACGGCGCAGCCAAAAAGGTGCCTGCATGCATATCCCTCCCTCCTAGCCAGTCTGAACCCGATCCCTTCCGATACCCCCCGGGAGACTGTTGCCTCGTCGCTCTCAATCGCCGTCCGTATCCACCCGTCATATCCATCGACCCGTCATGTGTCGTGTGTGTGAGACACCCAGAGCCAGACATTTGTGTGCGTGGTAAAAAAAGTCCATGAGATCCATTAAGCCCTAAGCAGGCACAGCTTACCTAACTGCATGATTAGCTGTACTAACTGCATGTCTGGTGGAGACCGATCGATCGAGATGAAGCTAGCGACTCGCTGACACAACAGATTAACGATTCGGACGGATGATGGTATGGATTAGATGCCTGATTGACAAACCGGGAGAGGAGAGGACCACAGGTTGCATCACGAAATTCAGTGTCGTCTTAACAAATGTAACTCTCCATGTGCTTGAACCATGGAATGAATATAGCTTAGAAAGGTGGCATGCGTGCAATGGATCGATCGCATCGATGCATATCATAATATCATATCCAGCAGGACGGGGCCGGACTCGCGCGACCGACGGATTGACGTGCGAATGACGTCGTACGGCGGGCGGAAGAAGAAGAGAGCCGCTGCGATGGCGATCCTCCAACCAAAACCGATCTCATCATCTGTCCGGTCCAGTCTTGATTATTAGGCACATTATGCACATATATAGGGCAGGCTTCGATGGTAGCCTGTCAGTAATAAAAATAGTAAGGTTTTCGATCTCTAGTCATCTGTCTCATTAGACTTTCAGTGCCCACGAGAGAATCTTGCCAAATATGAGCTGACTACTCCCCTCCCAAATGATACTGAACAGAACACCATGATGATTGTTACAATGAAATGATGGATCGGCCCGTAGAGGGCCGTGCGCGCGCTGGAGCGTCCCCTCCTGTTTTCTTCGTCTGGGGCATGTTTTGGCCTTTGGGGTTGTACTGTGGTATTTTAGACGGTTTTTATTGTGTGTTGTTGATTTCTCTCTACACATAGTATTACTTTTTGGTGCTTCTATTTTCATGTAGGTAATGAAAGTTGGATACAGGGATTCATCAAAAACAACTATTTTTGTTAAAATATGGCAAATAGTCAGTCTCAAACAAAAATGCGAAAGCAGTTTTTTTTTTTGCTAAAAATATTCAGACAAAAATAGTATGATGCCCTCTCCAAGTGATCTTTCTAGCAAATTTTTGATGGGACCTCGACAATAGGGCAGCGTGCTCCTTCCGACTTCATAAAGAAGAATACAGTTGCCCAGGTTTATAAGGAAAAGTAGGTAAAAAACCACACAATGACACGATTGATTAAGGGAACATTGTGCAAAAACCCGACAAAGAAAAGAAAAAGAAACAAAAATGAACAACAATGCCTCCATCGACAAAACATGACCTCCGCCACCAGCATGCCTTCAACCCGAAGAGAAGCGGAGATGCCTTCAATAAAGGAAAATGCTCATGGGCGCCGTCATCGACGACATCAATCCCTGTCAAAGACTTAAGCATTCGCCAAAGATGCCCACAACCGGCCGGCCAAAACTTGGGAAAAAGGCCGGCCACACCATCAACCACCATGACAAACCTAAGAACCAACAACTTAACCCCAGTCTGGTGGAGAGAAATAACCTTCGACAACTGCTCCAAAGGAAGAGGGAACCACTGTTCCAATATCATTGGTATCGATCAAAAATAAGGCTTTTGCCCGGGGCCCTACACCCCTTCATCTAGTTGAGCCCCGGGAAGGGGCCCAACTACTTCCAACTTCTCAGCGAGCCACTGCCTGTGCCACCCCGACAATAGCAGACTATGGCTGCCAGATCAGAAAGCTCATCGATCAAGCCGCAACAACACCCTAGAGGCGATTCCTTGTCGATGCACAACATCACCACAACTGGAGCCACACATCAAGCACATTCGCATGATTGCTTGGCCATGACTCAACCTGGCCCACCACACGCATACATACCGCCGTAGGCTCCAACGGCCTGCTCCATCGCTGGAGCAGATTGGCCTTTGCCCTGATGTGCCCCCACCCCCATCCCCAGCGCCTCCGCATGTGCTTCACTCGATGGAGTATGCCAACAATGGTGAGGGAGGAGGTGAGGTAGAGGAGCTGGAGGATAGGGTAGAGTTGCTGCCGCCGGTGTCGCCCAAGGGTGGGAGTAACGTGAGGGTTCCCCGTTGTAATAATTTTTAATGCTTAGGTGTTGTGTTAATGCATTCTTTCTTTCTACCAATTCCACTCTAATTAAATTTCTCCCAAAAAGTCTATTTCTCTCCTGCTTAATGTCGGTAGTACGGAATTAAATCGCGCTTTCTAATTATGGTGTGCCACCCGACTCAATTGCATATTTGCATTTTGGTATATGCTTGACCTACTGGGTAATAGCTACTACCTCCATCCTGATTTATTGGTCTCCTTCGTATTTAGTGTCAAATTTTATCATAAATTTAACTAACAAAATGTGAACACATGTCACAAAAAATTGTACCATTGAAAACTATGTTCAAATACAAACCTAACTCTATAATTTTTTATGACATGCATTGCCATTTTGCTAGATAAATCTATGGTTAAAATTTGACACAAAATACGAAGGGGACCAATAAACCAGAACGGAGGTAGTAGTCTACTATAGGTTACACTCTGAAGCTAGCTATGTCCTAGATATTAGCCTATACATGTACTACTCGTTGAGCAGCAATATGTTTACATTTCATTACTACTACTAGCACTAGCTAATTGCCCATGGGTTACAACGGCCATGCATATTCTAGTGGTTCAATATCTGTCATATCCAACATGAATCATACACTTATCATATTCTAAATATTGGTTAGATTTGAGTATGGGTAGGGGAAGACAAGAAAAGTTTTGATTTAGATGAGGTTTTGGTAAGATTTGATTTGAATTTGGTATTGATAGGAGAAGAGGAAAGTTTTGATTTAGTTGAGATTTTGAAAAGATTTAATTTAATTGACTTAATGCATGAGGTGGATAAGGGGGCGTGCAGAGGGGCTGGAGGCAAAGGCGCACATAACGAACTCCTCTTTTATAATAGAGATGTTGTACAGCTGACCAGCCTAGGTCGTTGTTCCAAACAAAGCATGTATATGGAATAATTTGTAGCACGCACGTCCGGGGTCATGCATGCATGAGCATGATTTCGTCAAGATTGAGGAAGTTGTATTCTGATTAGAGGTTAATTACTGCATGCATGTAGCTATTATGCAACTTTTGGTAGAGAGTGCTTTTCCTTTGACTTCTACATTTAAATTTATTTTATCTTTTGAATTAAAAACCCAATTTATATTTCTTTTGCATATGCATGTTCCTTGTGAGAGGCCTTTGAAACAAACTCATTTTTTTAATACATTTTGAAAAGTTTTGAAAACTTTGCTAAGTTTCTATGGATGTTAAATTCAGCTATTTTCAAAAACTTAAGCTCAAACCTTAAACCCTAATCTCTAAACCTTAATCTCTAAAAGCAAATGATGTAAGATTGTTTGGGAAGCGTAGAACCCTTTGTCTCGGGCCGCATGTATATATTGAGGCAAAGCCTTGGTAAACAAGTTACAGAGAGAGAGATTACAGAGGGAGAGATCGAGAGAGGATCGACCGGGAGAGAGATCGTTACAGGAGTCTCTCGGGATAATGAGAAGAAGAGATAGATACAAGTTTAAACACCTCCTATCCCTATACAATAATTCTAACACTCCCCCTCAATCTAAACCTCAAGCCTTGCTAAGGTTGAGATTGTACTTGAACTCATCCAATCTTCTCTCAGTCAATGGTTTAGTAAACCCATCTGCAAGTTGATCCCCTGTAGGAATGAATCGTATCTCAAGTAGCTTTCGAGCTACTCTCTCTCTGACAAAATGAAAGTCCACCTCAATATGTTTGGTTTGTGCATGAAATACAGGATTTGCTGAAAGATAAGTTGCACCAATGTTGTCACACCATAACCGTGCAGCCTTCGGAGCTTTAATACCAAGCTCATAAAGTAATATTTGTATCCACATTACTTCAGCTGTGGCATTTGCTAATGACTTATATTCAGCCTCTGTACTTGACCGTGAAACAGTAGCTTGCTTCCTTGCACTCCATGATACAAGATTAGACCCCAGAAATACAGCAAAACCACCAATAGATCTTCTGTCATCAGCACATCCTGCCCAGTCTGCATCAGAATATGCAGTAACAAGCAAGGAAGCGGACTTGACAATCTGAAGTCCAAGCCCTTGAGAATACTGAAGATATCTTAAGATCCTCTTAACTGCTGTCCAATGAGTAGTTCTAGGCGCATGCAAGTATTGACATACCTTATTCACCGAGTAAGAAATATCTGGTCATGTAAGTGTTAGATATTGCAAAGCACCAACAACACTTCTATAATTTGTTGCATCTTCTGGACCAAGAATTTCTCCACTATCAACTGTAAGCTTTTCTGAGGTGGAAATTGGTGTGCTAACTGGCTTGCAATTCTCCAATCCCACTCTCTTAAGAATATCAGCTGTATATTTTTCCTGTGAGAGAAGTATGCCATCTCTTACTTGCTTCACTTCTATGCCAAGAAAATAGTGAAGGTCACCTAGATCCTTAAGAGCAAACTCAAGTTTCAAATCCTTGAGCAAACAGGTTGTGGCCACTTGACTTGAGCTGGCAACAATTATATCATCAACATAAACAAGCACAAACACAGTGATATTGCCTTTGCTATAAAAGAACAAAGATGTATCTGCTTTAGATGGTATGAACCCAAGATGTTGTAACTGCATGCTCAACCTAGAATACCATGCTCTTGGAGCCTGCTTCAATCCATATAATGCTTTATCCAACTTACATACATAATGTGGTGTGCTGTGATTTTCATAACCTGGTGGTTGCCGCATGAACACTTCTTCCTCAAGAACACCATGAAGAAACGCGTTCTGAACATCTAGCTGTCGTAAGCTCCAGCCTCTGGAAATAGCAATGGATAAAACAAGGCGAATGGTAGTTGCTTTAACCACAGGGCTAAAAGTGTCATCATAATCAATACCAAACCTTTGCTTAAAGCCTTTTGCAACCAACCTTGCCTTGTACCTGTCTATACTACCATCAGGTTTCCTTTTAATCTTGTATACCCACTTGCAATCAATTATGTTAGCACCCCGTTGCGGTGGTACTAGACGCCAAGTCTGATTTTTCATGAGTGCATTATACTCACTATCCATGGCTTCCTTCCAATCCTTACTAGAAAGTGCATCATGCAAGTTAACAGGTTCTCCAGTAGCAGCAAGGAAAGCACGCTTAGTAGGATTATACTTTATTGTACCATCACTGTATTTTTTTTCTTTAACAATACCTGACCTTGACCTGGTGTGTCGACGAGGAGGCGAAGAAGATCCAGCACCCGTAATATCAGCCACAGAAGATCCAGGTTGATCCGGCACCAAATCCAAGGGGGATCCGCGCAGCTCCTCGGGTTCGCTCCCCCCCGCGCCACGCTCGATAGCCGCGTCGGGGCGGTCAGAGCAGTTAGGCGAGGATTGGTGGGAGGCGCCGGAAGTCGCGTCAGGGCCCGCGCCTGCACCAGATGCGCCGGGACCCACCCTGTCGGCTTGGCATGACGCGCCCTGGTCCACACCTGGACTCGTGCCTGGGTCCGCGTGGCCCACCTGACCGGATTGGCGGGATGCGCCCTGATCCGCGCCTGGACCCGCGTGACCCACCTGGTCGGTTTGGCGCGGCGCGCCTTGGCCCGCGTCTGGTCCCGCAGCGGGGCTGCTGTCGCTGTCGCCCGCCAGGAGAGAATCGGCATGGGATCGCGCGCTGGGCTGCGCTGCATGCTGGCGCAGATCAGCCTGGGATCGCGCGCTGTCAGCCGGATCTTCCTCAGATTCCGCGCCTGATTTGTCCTGTGTACACATAAAATGACGAGCAGAATCTGTACAAGAGCCATTAGATATGCGGTTTTCTGCGGATTTTTGCACATGATCATTCTCAGTTAGTTCACCCCCGTGATCAGGATTAACAGAGTAATCTGGTAGGAGTGCAATTTCTGCACGAAGTAAAGCGCCAGCATTGGGATGAAGAAGGGAAAACAGGAATAAAGTTTCATCGAAGATTACATCACGGGAGATATATATACGTCCAGTAGATGGTTCAAGGCATTTATATCCTTTATGAAGGTTGCTGTACCCAATAAACACACATTGTGTGGAGCGAAATTCTAGTTTATGACGATTGTATGGACGTAAGTTGGGGTAGCAAGCACAGCCAAAAATTTTTAGAGAGGTGTAGTCTGGCTTTTGATGATACAATCGTTCTAAAGGAGTTGAGTTGCCAATGACCTTACTTGGAAGACGGTTAATAAGATATGTAGCCGTGATGAAAGCCTCATCCCAGTACTTGAGGGGCATAGATGCATGAGCTAGAAGGGATAGACCAACTTCAACGATGTGACGGTGTTTGCGTTCAGCAGAACCGTTTTGCTGATGAGCATGAGGACAAGACACATAATGAGTAATCCCAACGCTTCGGAAAAAGGAGTTGAGTTTTTCATACTCCCCTCCCCAGTCACTTTGGACTGAAAGAATTTTTCGATCAAAGTGGCGCTCAACTAGCTTCTGAAACTCTTGGAAGATGGAAAAAACTTCAGATTTATACTTAAGAAAATAAATCCATGTAAACTTGGTGTAATCATCAATGAAGCTAACATAATATTTTTTGCGACCAAAAGAATCTCGAGCATGACCCCATACATCAGTGAAGAAAAATTGTAATGGAGCATGAGACACACTGGTAGACTTAGGATAAGGAAGCTGATGGCTCTTGGCACATTGACATGCTTCGCAGACAGACGCATTATTTGAACTATGTGACAAAGGAAGTTTGTCTTTATTGACGACTTGCCTAACTATGATGGAGGAGGGATGTCCTAATCTTTGATGCCACCGCTCGAAAGAGGGCTTGATGACGGAGTAGACTCGACGATGCTTGTTTGTAAAGGCTCTGGAGGAGATGGGGTAGAGGCCACCAATGCATCTACCGTGATAGAGAGCTGCCCTCGTTGCTCGGTCCTTAATGAAAAAATAGTGAGGGTGAGTTTCAAAGAAAACATCATTATCGGTGGCTAGACGAGACATAGAGGCAAGGTTTTTGTCTGCTTGAGGAACATGAAGAACATCCTTAAGAAGAAGATCACGTTGAAGAGTAGGGGAACTAAGTGAAACTTGGCCAATGTGACAAATATCCATACCTTTACCGCTGGCTGTGTGGATCTGATCGTTGCCGTTGTACGTCTCGCGAAGGGCAAGTTGCTCTAGCTCATTGGTGACGTGATCAGTAGCTCCGGAATCAACGTACCAGACGCCATCCCCGCCTTGCTCGCGCATAGCAGCTGCAACCAGTTTGGGGTCAGGGACAAAGTTGTCATCGTACCGATGCCAGCAGTCGATGACCTCATGACCAGCCTTCTTGCATAGCTGGCACCGGGGTCGAGGACGAGGAGAAGAGGTGCGGCGGCCATTGTTGGAGTTGAAGCCGCCACCCCTCTGGTTGTTGCCATAGCCCCCGTCGTAGTTGTAGCCGCCACCAGAGCGTGCACTGTCTCCCGAGGGAGCGCCACGGCCGCGCCCTCCACCGCGGTGACCACGGCCACGGCCGCGACCCCGTGAAGCAGAGTATGCAGAAGACTGCCAAAGGTCGCCGCCGTGAAGAAGTGTGAGGCGGGCGTCGAAGCTGAGAAGCTGGCTGTGTAGCTCCGGGACCGTGATCGGTTCCACACGTGCCGCCAAGGCAGAGACCACGGGATTATACTCCATGTCGAGGCCGGCCAGGATTTTGGAGACGATCTCCGGATCGGAGAGCGCCGAAGTAGTACAAGCAACCTCATCTGTGAGGGTTTTGATCTTGCCCAGGTACTCTGCCATGGACATATTACCTTTTTTAAGGTTGGTAAGCTCGATCCGGGTGTTGATCGCCTGCGCCTGACTCTGGGCAACGAACATGGTGTTGATGGCGCGCCACACCTCGGCCGGCGTCTGAAGCGTGGCCACCTGGGACAGAATCTCGCGGGAAAGAGAACCCATCAAGAAACCTTGAAGCTGTTGTTGCTGAGCATACCAGAGGGAGCGGGCGACGTTGACGACTTGCTCCTCTTTTCCCTCCTTGGTGATGGTGAGGGTGGGCGGCGGCGGCGGGCTGGTGGCGTCAAGGTGGTGCTCCATCTGGGCACCCCTGATCTGAGGAAGCACGATGGCTTTCCAGAGAAGGAAATTCCCTCTCGTTAGCTTCTCCTGTGGCGGCGATCCGAGGAAAGTGTTGGTGGTTGAGGATGAGGAGGCAAAAGTGGAGGTGGAGGAGGTGGTGGTGATCGCGCCCATGGTGCTGGGCGACATTGAGGCGGAGGTGGTGGACATGGCTCGGTCGCCGAAGGTAGCTAGATGCGATCTCTATGAGGAAGAGGCTCTGTTACCATGTAAGATTGTTTGGGAAGCGTAGAACCCTTTGTCTCGGGCCGCATGTATATATTGAGGCAAAGCCTTGGTAAACAAGTTACAGAGAGAGAGATTACAGAGGGAGAGATCGAGAGAGGATCGACCGGGAGAGAGATCGTTACAGGAGTCTCTCGGGATAATGAGAAGAAGAGATAGATACAAGTTTAAACACCTCCTATCCCTATACAATAATTCTAACAAATGAAACTTGGTAAAATTTGGTGAAACTTTGTAAAAAATAAATATTACAGCTATGAAATTTTAATATTTGATAGTTGGCAGCATTTTTAGAAATTATTGAAATATATTCAAGTGGGTCTTGTTCGAAACCACTCATTGCAATGAACAACAATATGCAAACGAAACTTAATTTAGACTTTTGATTAGAAATATAGAATAGATTCAAATTTGAAGATAATATAAAAACATTGAAGGTGGGGTGGGTGAGGCATATAACTTTGTCAAAAGTTGTCATGCATGAATCTCAACACGACAATTAAAGGCCAAGCGCCGCTATGCACAGGGCGCACAGTGAACGATTTCTGCTGGACAGAGCATATCAGTGCATCCATGTGTATCACCAAAGTGTAGTAGACGGTTGGATTTCCCATAGTGCAACTCTCGTGCAGGCTAATGGACTTGACAATGAACGAGCGATGATCATTATGCTACTATGGAGGATTTGGATCCTGCGGAACTAGCTGACGCATGGTAAGGATGTCCCACCTCCTGATTCCTCGAAATTGTTCTTAAGCAGTTATCTATCCTCGTTTCAACAAGCTACGATGCGCAACGTTGAAGAGATTGTCAAGGGCAAGTTTCCACTGTGTCACTCGCTGCCCAAACCTCGGCTAGTACAAAGGCATCACCCCCCATGGCCCAGGCGTGAGCCCGGATGGGTGGCGTTTTCCATTGACGGTTCTTTCGTGCAAGATACTGGTGCAGCAGGTACGAGTATGATCCTCAGGACTAGCATGTTGGGAAACATTACATGAAAAACAAAAAAAATTCTATGCATACGCAATGATCTATCCATGAAGATGCATAACAACGAGGGGGAGAGTGTATCTATGTACCCTCGTAGACCGTAAGAGGAAGTGTTTCACAACGCGGTTGATGGAGTCGAACTTTCTTCGCGCTCCACCAACCGAGTACCGAACATAGTCACCTCCGAGTTCTGCACACATTCAGCATGGTGACGTCCCTTGCCTTCTTGATCCAGCAAGGTGTCGAGGTAGTAGACGAGTTTCGCCAGCACGACAACATGATGACAGTGATGGTGATGTGATCCACGCAAGGCTTCGCTCTAAGCACTGCGAGAATATGACTGGGGTGTAAACTGTGGAGGGGGACGCCGCACACGACTAACAGTTGTATATATATAGACCTGCTAAACTAAGCCTGAGCGCATTATTACTTAGAATACGCTCCGGCCACGCGACCCAACCAGGCTCATGCGCCTAATTAGCTGAACCACTACTCCCTTCGTGTGCGCACCTCAGTTTGCGGTGGAAACTCCATCGTAACAATTTAATGGAATTACGACAGTCCATGCCCCACCCCTCCTCCCACCGCATGGGCGTATAGTAATGAATAAATGATAGACAGTAATGACTTACCATAATTAGCAAAGGGAACAGAGTAATCAATACGTGTCCAGGTTTTCATAATGCAATTACTACATACGAAGTGTAGCAAGCTTAGCATATGTGGAGCGGTAATACCATTACCGTAAGTTCATTTCTCATGCAAATTCTTTACCATTGTTGTATTATTTCAGTAGGTTATACTATAAATGGTAACTATAGATTGAAACTATTTCAATATGTGGTAAACCAATTAATAGATGGACTACTAATGTATGCTTACAATGTTGGGACTATAGATTGAAACTATTTTGAAGTATTTACTTCAAGCAATGGGTTTTTAATTTATTTTGCAAAGTAAATGAATTTTTATTCTAATATTACCATGTGATTATTTTATGATTAGAGAATCAAGGAGTAGTGCACAAAAGACGGTAATCATTTTATTTTTGTTACCATATATATCCAGAGCACTTCATTTTTCATTTTTCATTTTTGCAATTATTCAAGCACATGTAGTAATGCATTACTACATATTAGCTTGGTTTTACTAGGTTTACCATGCGCCAGGATCTAAGCATCTCTAATATTTTGTTGGTAATTATTTTTCAATTACCATCCACTCCATCATTTTTACTCCTGCCAATTAGTGAGGGTAGTAATTTGTTACTACATGTTAGCAAGATTATACTACTTTTGGGGCTCAAACCATCGATTATTCATTGCCTGGTAAACAATCTTTGCACATTACCATCTCTACTATTCCCGTTACTGCCAATAAATAGTGATTGCAGAATCGGAATACAGCGGACAATCACATGGTAATAAAATTAAAGGCGTTACTTTTTTTTGCAAGAACCATTACCCTCAACCAAATTAGGGGTGGAGAGCAGGTTTCTCCACGCGACTCGCCCGCTTAATTAGCACCGGCCGGAGCGCATGCTAAGCAATTATGCGCGCACTGACAGCTCCACCATTCAATATAAATACGTATCTGATACGTCTCCGATGCATCTATAATTTTTGATTCTTCCATGGTATTATATTATCTGTTTTGGATGTTTTATATTTATTAATATGCTATTTTATATGACTTTTGGGACTAACCTATTAACCTAGAGCCCAGTGCCAGTTTCTGTTTTTCCCTTGTTTTAGAGTTTCACAGAAAAGGAATACCAGACGGAGTCCAAACGGAATAAAACTTTCGCGATGATTTTTCTTGGACCAGAAGACACCCAGGAGACTTGGAGTGCAAGTCAGAAGAGCCACGAGGCGGCCACAAGGGTCGAGGGCGCGCCCAGGGGGGTAGGGCGCGCCCCCCGATCTTGTGGGCCCCTCGGTGACCCCCTGACCTAGATCTTCCTTCTATATATTCTCAAATACCCCCAAAACTTCCAGGGGAGCCACGAAACCACTTTTCCACCGCTGCAACCTTCTGTACCCGTGAGATCCCATCTAGGGGCCTTTTCCGGCATCATGCCGGAGGGGAATTCGATCATGGAGGGCTTCTACATCAACCACATTGCCTCTCCGATGAAGCATGAGTAGTTTACCATAGATCTACGGATCCATAGATAGTAGCTAGATGGCTTCTTCTCTCTCTTTGATTCTCAAAACAAAGTTCTCCTCGATGTTCTTGGAGATGTATTCGATGTAATACTCTTTTGCTGTGTGTTTGCCGAGATCCAATGAATTGTGGATTTATGATCAGCTTACTATGAATATTATTTGAATCTTCTTTGAATTCTTATAGCATGATTTGATATCTTTGCAAGTCTCTTTGAACTATCGCTTTGGTTTGGCCAACTAGATTAGTTTTTCTTGCAATGGGAGAAGTGCTTAGCTTTAGGTTCAATCTTGCAGTGCTCGATCCTAGTGATAGAAAGGGAACCAACACGCATTGTATTGTTGCCATCGAGGATAAAAAGATGTTTTTTTATCATAATGCTTGAGTTAATTCCTCTACATCATGGCATCTTGCCTAATGCATTACTCTGTTCTTATGAACTTAATACTCTAGATGCATGCTAGATAGCGGTCGATTGTGGAGTAGTAGTACATGCAGAATCATTTCAGTCTACTTGATACAGACGTGATGCCTATATTCATGATCATTGCCTTAGATATCGTCATAAATTTGCGCTTTTCTATCAATTGCTCGACAGTATCTTGTTCACCCACCGTAATAATTCCTATCTTGAGAGAAGCCTCTAGTGAAACCTATGGCCCTCGGGTCTATTTTCCATCATATAATCTTCTATTTTCATCAAACAAGTTTCCGATCTACACTTTAGTTTCCTATTTATTTTCCTCGCAATCTTTTACTTTCCGTTCCATAAACCAAAAATAGAAAAAAATATTACTTTACCGTTTATCCATCTCTATCAGATCTCACTTTGCAAATAACCGTGAAGGGATTGACAACCCCTTTATCGCGTTGGGTGCAAGTTGGTGTTTGTTTGTGCAGGTATTCGGTGGCTTGTCATGTTGTCTCCTACTGGATTGATACCTTGGTTCTCAAAAGCTGAGGGAAATACTTACTCTACTTTGCTGCATCACCCTTTCCTCTTCAAGGGAAAAACCAACGCAAGCTCAAGAGTTAGCAGGAAGAATTTCTGGCGCCGTTGCCGGGGAGATCCACACCAAGCCAAGACATACCAAGTACCCATCATAAACTCTCATCCGTCACATTACATTATTCTCCATTTACCTGTTGTTTTCCTCTCCCCCACTTCGAAAACAATTTTCGAAAAGATGTGCCTTTTCTTCACCCTTCTTTCCGTTCGTCTTTTCGTTTGTCTTTATGTCTTGGCTCCTTTGCTTGTTTGGTTGGAATAATTATGTATTTATTGCAAATCAGAGAACCTAAGGTTCATGGATCTTCATCCACTTGCTAATCGTTTTAAGAGATCCAATTATGATGAACCAATTGCTAGTGAGTTGAGTGCACTAGGTTATGTTTATGAAGTTTTGCTTGAAATTCGTGAATCTGAAAATTGTGATAAAATTTATGAAGTGATTCACGATAGTGCCTTGAATGAAAAGCATTATTGCAATGATGTCATTATAAATTCCATTAATGTCAATTGTGTTAATGATATGCAAAACCCTAACTTGGGGATGCTAGTTTTGCTATGTCCACTATTTGTTGCAATGATCATGATTGGGGTGATTCTTCTTATGATCTTGAATATTTATTTAAGCCCCATGATGAATATGAGATTGATAATAACTTTTGCAATAATATTGAAAATGGGTTTGGAAGAGTGTCGACTTTATATCCCACATATTTGGAGAATGTTCAATCTTATGATTTTTTTGATAAGAGTGGGTTTGGAGAGGTCATGACTTTAGTTAATGTTAATCCCACTATTTTGTAAGAGTGTCAACTACGCATGCATGTGGATCGGGTTGAGAATATGTTATGTGATAGCTATTTTGTTGAATTTGCTTATGATCCTACATGTAATTATTATGAGAGAGGAAAATATGGTTGTAGAAATTTTCATGTTACTAAATTACCTCTCTTCATGTTGAGATTGCTATCATCTTTTTCTTCTTCCTTGCATATGCTAGTTTTTGCTTGCCTTGATAATGTGTTTGCTTATAAGATACCTATGCATAGGAAGTATGTTAGACTTAAGTGTGTTTGTCACATGTCTTATGATGCTCTCTTTGTGTTTCAGTTCTTGTCTTTCTTGTGAGCATCATGGAAATTTCAGTGCCTAGCTAAAAAGGCTTTAAAGAAAAGCGCTTGTTGGGAGATAACCCAATATTTTTCCTTGCTGTTTTGCATTAATATTTCATCTAGCATCTGGTTAGTTGTGGTTTTGTGTTTTAATTAGTGTTTGTGCCAAGTAAGACCTTTGAGATAGCTTACGGTAATAGTTGATTTGATCTTGCTGAAAAACAGAAACTTTTGAGCGCACGAAAATAATTTCCATAAATCACAGAAACATTCTTTTCAGTTGATTCTTTTTGCAGAATATTAATAAAGAAATTTCTTAGAACTTCCCAATATCTCAGTATTTTTGGAGTTACAGAAGTATTCGGAATATCCAGATTGCTACAGACTGTTCTGTTTTTGACAGATTCTGTTTTTCGCGTGTTGTTTGCTTATTTTGATGAATCTATGGCTAGTATCGGGGGGGGGGGGGCATGAACCATGGAAAAATTGGAATATAGTAGATATTACACCAATATAAATAAAGAATGAGTTCACAACAGTACCAAAAGTGGTGATTTATTTTCTTATACTAATGGAGTTTACAAGATTTTCTGTTGGAGTTTTGTGTTGTGAAGTTTTCGAGTTTTGGGTAAGGATTTGATGGACAATGGAATAAGGAGTGACAAGAGCCTAAGCTTGGGGATGCCCAAGGCACCCCAAGGTAATACTCAAGGATAACCAAGAGCCTAAGGTTGGGGATGCCCCGGGAAGGCATCCCCTCTTTCATCTTCTTCTATCGGTAACTTTCTTGAGGCTATATTTTTATTCACCACATGATATGCGTTTGGCTTGGAGCATCTTGTATGATTTGAGTCTTTGCTTTTTAGTTTGCCACAATCATCCTTGCTGTACACACCTTTTGAGAGAGACACGCATGAATCGTGATTTATTAGAATACTCTATGTGCTTCACTTATATCTTTTGAGCTAGGCAATTTTGCTTTATGTGCTTCACTTATATTTTTTTGAGCACGACGGTGGCTTTATTTTGTAGAAATTGATAAACTATCATGCTTAACTTATATTATTTTGACTGCATGGTTATAAAATTAGTCCTAATATGATAGGCATCCAAGAGGGATATAATAAAAACTTTCATATAAAGTGCATTGAATACTATGGGAAGTTTGATTCTTTATGATTGTTTTGAGATATGGAGATGGTGATATTAGAATCATGCTAGTGAGTAGTTGTGAATTTGAGAAATACTTGTGTTAAAGTTTGTGAGTCCCGTAGCATGCACGTATGGTGAACCGTTATGTGATGGAGTTGGAGCATGATTTATTTATTGATTGTCTTCCTTATGAGTGGCGGTCGGGGACGAGCGATGGTCTTTTCCTACCAATCTATCTCACTAGGAGCATGCGCGTAGTACTTTGTTTTGATGACTAATAGATTTTTGCAATAAGTATATGAGTTTTTTATGACTAATGTTGAGTCCATGGATTATACACACTCTCACCTTTCCGCCATTGCTAGCCTCTCTAGTACCGCGCAACTTTCATCGGTACCATAAACCCACCATATACCTTCCTCAAAATAGCCACCATACCTACCTATTATGGCATTTCCATAGCCATTCCGAGATATATTGCCATGCAACTTTCCCCCGTTTCGTTTATTATGACACACATCATCATTGTCATATTGCTTTGCATGATCATGTAGTTGACATTGTATTTGTCGCTAAGCCACCGTTCATCATTTTTATACATGTCGCTCTTGATTCATTGCACATCCCGGTACACCACCGGAGGCATTCATATAGAGTCATATTTTGTTCTAGTATCGAGTTGTAATTCTTGAGTTGTACGTACATAGAAGTGTGATGATATTGATTATTAGAGCATTGTCTCATGTGAGGAAAGGATGATGGAGACTATGATTCCCCCACAAGTCGGGATGAGACTCCAGACGAAAAATAAAAATAAATAAAAAAAGAGGCCAAAAAATGAGAGAAGGCCCAATAAAATATGAGAGAAAAAGAGAGAAGGGACAATGTTACTATCCTTTTTACCACACTTGTGCTTCAAAGTAGCACCATGATCTTCATGATAGAGAGTCTCCTATGTTGTCACTTTCATATACTAGTGGGAATATTTCATTATAGAACTTGGCTTGTATATTCCAATGATGGGCTTCCTCAAAATGCCCTAGGTCTTCGTGAGCAAGCAAGTTGGATGCACACCCACTTAGTTTCTTTTTGAGCTTTCATAAACTTATAGCTCTAGTGCATCCGTTGCATGGCAATCCCTACTCACTCACATTGATATCTATTAACGAGCATCTCCATAGCCCATTGATAGGGCTAATTGATGTGAGACTATCTCCTTCTTTTTGTCTTCTCCACAATGATACGTCCATTTTGCATCATGCTTTTATATCAATATTTATTGCATTATGGACTGTTATTACATGTTATATCACAATACTTATGCCTTTTCTCTCTTATTTTTATAAGGTTTACATGAAGAGGGAGAATGCCGGCAGCCGGAATTCTGGACTGGAATAGGAGGAAATATTAGAGACCTATTCCGCACAACTCTAAAAGTCCTGAAACTTCACGGAGATCAGTTTTGGAATATATAAAAAATATTGGGTGAAGAAAGCACCAGAGGGGGGCCACCAGTCAGCCACGAGGGTGGAGGGCGCGCCCTACCCCCTGGGCGCGCCCCCTACCTCATGGGCCCCCTGGAAGGCCCCCGACGCCCATCTTATGCTATATGGTGTCTTTTTCCCTGGAAAAAATCAGAGAGAAGCTTTTGGGACGAAGCACCGCCGTCTCGAGGCGGAACCTGGGCAGGACCAATCTAGGGCTCCGGCGGAGCTGTTCTGCCGGGGAAACATCCCTCCGGGAGGGGGAAATCACCGCCATCGTCATCACCATTGATCCTCTTATCAAGAGGGGGTCAATCTCCATCAACATCTTCACCAACACCATCTCCTCTCAAACCCTAGTTCATCTCTTTTATCCGATCTTTGTCTCAAAACCACAGATTGGTACATGTGGGTTGCTAGTAGTGTTGATTACTGCTTGTAGTTGATGCTAGTTGGTTTATTCAGTGGAAGATCATATGTTCAGATCCTTAATGCTATTCAATACCCCTCTGATTATGAACATGAATATGCTTTGTGAGTAGTTACATTTGTTCCCGAGGACATGGAAGAAGTCTTGTTATGAGTAATCATGTGAATTTGGTATTCGTTCTATATTTTGATGAGATGTATGTTGTCTCTCCTCTAGTGGTGTTATGTGAACGTCGACTACATGACACTTCACCATGATTTGGGCCTAGGGGAAGGTATTGGTAAGTAATAAGTAGATGATGGGTTGCTAGAGTGACAGAAGCTTAAACCCTAATTTATGCGTTGCTTCGTAAGGGGATGATTTGGATCCATATGATTCATGCTATGGTTAGGTTTACCTTAATTCTTCTTTCGTAGTTGCGGATGCTTGCGAGAGGGGTTAATCATAAGTGGGAGGCTTGTCCAAGTAAGGACAACACACAAGCACCGGTCCACCCACATATCAAATTATCAAAGTAACGAACGTGAATCATATGAGCATGATGAAAACTAGCTTGACAATAATTCCCATGTGTCCTCGGGAGCGCTTTACTTTATATAAGAGTTCGTCCAGGCTTGTCCTTTGCTACAAAAAGGATTGGGCCACCTTTATGCACCTTCTTTACATTTGTTACTTGTTACCCGTTACGAATTACCTTATCACAAAACTATCTGTTACCGATAATTTTAGTGCTTGCAGAGAATACCTTACTGAAAACCGCTTATCATTTCCTTCTGCTCCTTGTTGGGTTTGACACTCTTACTTATCAAAAGGACTATGATAGATTCCCTATAATTGTGGGTCATCCAGACTCTTTCCTGGCACCGTTGCCGGGGAGTAAAGCGCCTTTGGTAAGGAAACATTTATATAGGGTGCTGAAATTTACTGTCACTTGTTACTATAGAAAATAATCCTTTGAGGGGCTTGTTCGGGGTATGTTCACCTCGACCGAAAGAGCAAAGAGTTGCTCCTCAATCTATTGAACCTACTGAAAATATTTACTTTGAAATTCCTTCGGGTATGATAGAGAAACTGCTAGCTAATCCTTATACATGAGATGGAACATTACATCCCGATATGCACCTAATCTATGTGGATGAAGTTTGTGGATTATTTAAGTTTGCAGGTATGCCCGAGGATATTGTCAAGAAGAAGTTCTTCCCTTTATCTTTGAAGTGAAAGGCATTAACATGGTATAGGCTATGCGATGATATTGGATCATGGAACTACAATCGATTGAAATTGGAATTTCATCAGAAGTTTTATCCTTTGCATCTCGTTCATCGTGATCAGAAATATATATGTAATTTTTGGCCTCGTGAAGGAGAAAGTATCGCTCAAGCTTGGGGGAGGCTTAAGTCAATGTTATATTAATGCCCCAATCATAAGCTCCCAAGATAAATTATTATTCAAAATTTTTATGCTCGGCTTTCTCATAATGATCGCTCCATGCTCGATACTTCTTGTACTGGTTCTTTTATGATGAATACTATTGAATTCAAATGGGATTTATTGGAAAGAATTAAACACAACTCTGAAGATTGGGAACTCGACGAAGATAAGGATTCAGGAATAAACCTTAAGTTTGATTGTGTTAAAACTTTTATGGAGATCGATTCTTTTTGTGAATTTAGCACTAAGTATGGACTTGACACTGAGATAGTAGCTTGTTTATGTGAATCATTTGCTAGTCATGTTGATCTACCTAAGGAGAAGTGGTTTAAATATCATCCTTCCATTGAATTTTAAGTATTAGAACCTATTAAAGTTGAATAACAAACTATTACTTATAATGTTGATCCTATTGTTCCTACTGCCTATATTGAGAAACCCCCTTTTCCTATTAGAATAATGGATCATGCTAAAGCTTCAACTATGGTTTGTAAGAGTTATAATAGAACACCTACACCCCCAGAACAAATTAAAGTTGAACCTAGAATTGCGATGGTTAAAGATCTCTTGGTCGATAATATTGATGGGCATGTTATTTATTTCTGTGATGAAGCTGCTAGGATTGCTAAACCCGATGCTAAAGATAAAAATAGACCTGTTGTTGGCATGCCTGTTGTTTCTGGTAAAATAGGAGATCATTGTTATCATGGCTTATGTGATATGGGTGCTAGTGTGAGTGAAATTCCTCATTCCTTATACAAAGAAATTATGCATGATATGGCACCTGCTGAGTTACAAGGTATTGATGTTACTATTAAGCTTGCCAATAGAGATACTATTTCACGAGTTGGGATTGTTATAGATGTTGAAATCTTGTGTGGGAAAATTAAATATCCTACTGATTTTCTTGTTCTTGGTACCCCACAAGATGACTTTTGTCCCATTATCTTTGGTAGACCCTTCTTGAATACTGTTAATGCTAAGATAGACTGCGAAAAGGATATTGTTACTGTTAAAGAATTGCCTAGTAAGGATGTCTCGTGAATTTAACTTCTCCAAATTCCATAGACAACCCCATCATAAAGAATTGCCTAGTAAGGATGAAATTATTGGTCTTGCCTCTATTGCCATGCCTCCTAATGATCATTTAGAACAATATTTGCTAGAGCATGAAATTATATGTTTATGAATGAAAGAAGGGAAATAGATGAAGTATTCTCTAAGCAAGGACCTATTTTGAAACACAACTTGCCTGTTGAAATCCTTGGGGTTCCTCCTCCACCCAAGGGTGATCCCATGTTTGAGCTTAAACATTTACCTGATACTCTTAAATATGCTTATCTTGATGAAAAAAGATATATGCTGTTATTATTAGTGCTAACCTTTTAGAGCATGAAGAAGAGAAATTATTGAAAACTCTAAAGAAGCACCGTGCTGCTATTGGATATACCGTTGATGATCTTAAGGGCATTAGTCCCACTCTATGCCAACACAAAATAAAATTGGAGAAAGATGCTAAACCAGTTGTTGATCATCAATGACGGTTAAATCCTAACATGAAAGAAGTGGTAAGGAATGAAATACTAAAGCTTCTAGAGGAAGGTATAATTTATCCTATTGCTGATAGTCAGTGGGTAAGTTTCGTTCATTGTGTCCCTAAGAAGGGAGGTATTACTGTTGTTCCTAATGATAAGAATGAATTGATCCCACAAATAATTGTTACAGGTTATAGAATGGTAATCGCACTACAAAAAAAGACACATCCGTGACATTTTAGGCCGAACAGAAATTTTTCTATCATACTTATGACACTTCTATGACGATAATTGTGACAAAACCCGTTATCATCATAGATGTGGTGGGATCCTACTTCTATGACAAAAAATCATGACAGAAAATGGGCGTTTTGTTCTGGGCGGGCCAGAGACGCAGCTGCATGACATTCTTTGGGTCGTCCATGACGGAAAAAACCATGGTAGAAGCGAGGGCGAGGAAAATATCGGGGTGTTCCCAGTTACGATGGGTGGTCGGGGCCGAGTGATGCATGGAGGTTTGCGTGTTTCTCTCGTTCACGCACGCGCATGGGTGCGAGGCGTTGGGCTCTAACTGAACCCGAGCGAGGCGTTCACCTACTGAACCCGAGCGATTGCACTGCAGGCTACGCGTTACTAAACCCGAGCGATTGATCGATGGCTATTAACTGAACCCGACCGAGTGATTCCTTCGCTACTGCTGCTAACTGAAGCCGATCGATGCTGTCTCTGGATGAACAGTGAGCATTGCTGGGGGGGGGGTTTGGATGAACAGTTCCTGGTGGGGGTGGATGAACAAGACCCCGTGGTGTTGCCTCTGGATGAATAGGACCCCGATCGATCGAGCCGATTGGGGCTGGACAAACAGGACCCCGTGGAGGGCTGGATGAACAGGACGACCCCGTGGACGGCTGGATGAACAGTAGACGGTGGAGGGGTGGGTGAACAATAGCCCGTGGAGGGGTGGTTGAACAGGAGCCCGTGGAGAGGGCTGGTTAAACAGTAGTCGGTGGAGTAGCGCACGGTGGAGGCTGGATGAACAGTAGCCCGTGGAGGTTGGAGGAGGTCAACGGTGGAGATGAACAGTATCCTGTGGAGTCCCGTTTTGCGGTACGCCACACCCCTCCCGATGAACAGGACCCCCGTTTCGACCGTAGCGCTCCAACACAAGTCTGTTTCCTCTTTATTGCGGTACGCCACACCCGTCCCAATCAACAGGACCCCGTTTCGACTGTAGGAGGTCCAACACAAGTTTGTTTCCTCCATTTTGCGGTACGCCAGACCCCTCCCGATGAACAGGATCCCATTTCGAACATGGCCGGTCGAACACAAGGTCGTTTCCTCCGTTGTGCAGTACACCAGGCCTCGTTTCCATTGGCTATTCCGTCCAAGCCCTCCCGATGAACACAATGATGCATCCATTCCGACCCAGCCGGTTGGCTCCCCATGAACACGATGACGATGTTGTTTTTCCGTTCTGACCCAGCCATGTACACGAGCCCTGCCCGTACGTATGCGCAAGTAGATGTTCGAGACCCCGCCTGTATGTACGTACATGGCCGTATTTTCTTTCTTGCACACTGGCCGTTGTACGTACGTGTACATGCTACATGCGCGCATCTACTACGACACGTGCATGCCTCTACTACGACACGTGCGCGCCTCTACATCGACCAGTATGTACGTACACGTTCACGACCAGAATGACAACACTACGTACGCTTCGACCAGGTGGGTCCCAACTGTCAGGCACTTCCTTGCGTGCGAAGATGTAGGTGGTGGGTCCCAGCAGTTAGGGGCGAATCATTTTTTTGCTCGTAATATGGATGCACTTCCTTGCATGCGAAGATGTAGCTGGTAGGTCCCAGCAGTCAGGGGGGAAATATTTTTTTTGTAAAATACGGTGGCCCGTCCGGTGGGTCCCTGCTGTTAGGTGGAGGAATCATTATTTTCCGCCTAATAAGGAGACACTTCCTTGCTGTGGCCGTGGACCCAGCTGTCAGCCTCTCCACTTACAATGCACGTCCGATGGAAGTCGTTCCTTACCACGTTGACCACGCCGTGCCGAGAGCACCAGGGAGGTGGACGATGGCGAGGCCTAGGAATGGGACGATGTGGAGCCGGGGAAGACGCGGCAGTGGATGCCCACACATAGAGGAGTATGAGGGTTCACTGGTTCGGCTTGGTGTGAGGCTGCCGTCGCCGCAGAATAACAGGGGGTGT
Source organism: Triticum aestivum (assembly GCF_018294505.1). Lineage (NCBI taxonomy): Eukaryota > Viridiplantae > Streptophyta > Magnoliopsida > Poales > Poaceae > Triticum > Triticum aestivum. The sequence continues at coordinate 601,413,216 of NC_057804.1, forward strand.
GGGTGAGTAGAGGGATGTCCTGGCCAGCGGTGGGAGTAGTAGGGCCGGTGAGGCCTCCGCGGCATCACAACCGGCCACGGGAGGCAGGAGCACGCGGCATGACCGGCGCTGGTTTGGGCGGCTGGAGCAAGAAGACCAGAGGTTGAAGAAGTAGTACAACCGTTGGATGGACATCGTATGGTCACTGGAGCTAGAATCGTTCATATTGACTAAGTTGACAAAGCCCTCCGTCCCCGTCAACTTAGTAGGCCCACAAGTCAGCCTCCCACTAAGGTGGGTCCCAGCCAGCAGGGGGACTATTCATTTTCTTGTGTGTAATAAGGAGGACTTCCGGTGGGTCCGAGCCGACAGCGGGGGGAACATTTTTTCGCAAAATACGGTGGCCTGTCCGGTGGGTCCCAGCATTCAGGGGGAAACATTTTTTCGTGAAATACGGTGGCCCGTCCTATGGGTCCCTACTGTCAGGTGGAGGAATAATTATTTTGTGCTTAATAAGGACGCACTTCCTTCCGGCTGCCATGGACCTAACTATTAGCCTCTCCACGTATAGTACTCTTCCGATGGAAGTCGGTCGTTGACCACATTGACCACGCCGCGCAGAGAGAACCAGGGCGGTGGACGACGGCGAGGCCTAGGAAGGGGACGACCCGGAGCCGCGAAAGATGCGGCAGCGGAAGCCCGCGTGGAGAGGAGTACGAGGGTTCACTGGTTCAGCCATTGCCGCAGGGCCTGGCCAACAATGGGAATAGTAGGGAGCGGTGATGCCTCCGTGGCAGCACAACCGACCACGGGAGGCAGGAGCACGCGGCTTGACCGACGCTGCTTTGGGCAGCTAGAGCAAGAAGACCAGAGGTTGTAGAAGCACTACGGCCAGGATGGACACCGTACGGTCACTATAGCTAGAACTGTTTATGTTGACTAAGTTGACAAAGCCCTTGGTACGCGTCAACTTAGTAGGCCCACAGGTCAGCCTCCGAAATGGTATGCCCCAGATGTCAGGGGGAGGAATCATTTTTTGGGCGGCTGAAGCAAGAATATCTGATATTGAAGAAGAAGCACGACATCAGTTGGATGGACATTCAACGGCCACAGCTGCTAGAACCGTGTGTTGTTGACAAAGCCTTGCATACACGTCAACTTAGTTTTTTTAGGGGAAGCGTCAACTTAGAAGGCCCACAAGTGTGTGGCAGAGAACATATAGCCCATTTGCGATTTGTAAAAATGTACAACCCATTTTTTTAATTCTAATGGACTTTACTACAGCCCATTTACACTTTGTTAAAAGTACAGCCCAACTTCTAGCTAGGACAATGACTAATATTTTCAACCAACCGCTCAAAACAGAACTCAAAAAATTTTCCCACATTTTAATGGGATCCGAAATATTTTTATCCCAAATTTATAGTCAGATTAAATATAATTTCAAAATAAAGTTGTATTACGTTAAAATCCAATGAAATATTGCGCGCACAACAAGTAATGAAATTAAAATTTTCAAATTCTAATAATAATATATTTTTAATCTAATTACGCGCTTGGTGCATTTTTTTATAGTTACTGCCTAGTTATTATAATTACATCCCATTTATTATTTCTTAAAGTCCAGTTTCTTGTTAAGCCTAATGCATACCTCCTAGGAAAGTTTGCAGCCTAGCGGGGCGGAGAATAACAAATTGACCCGGATATTGTGTACAACTGTCGGCCCAGTTGCATTGCTGATGTTGAAAAAAAGGCATGTGTAGTATAGTACAACCTAACATGGCTACTCAGCCCACATTCAGCGATGCCGGAAAGGCCGAAACAAGGCTTTTGTACAACTTTTTAAAGTCGCTGAGCTCAATTAATAACTTAAGAAAAAAGTTAGATTACAGTGGAACCTAATTAAAAGCTGTCATGAGCAAAGAAATAATTCAATAGGTCCCACTTGTGCGTGTGTGCGCGTGTGAGTGTGTGAGAGAGATAGACCCATTGGTCGATGCTCGTAAATACATATTTCAGCCATATGCATTGCTAATGCTCAGTAAAAACTTATATAGTTGACACAATCATATTGAACATCATAGCACACCGAACTTGCATACAAAAATTTCATGCAGGTGGCACAATCAGGATGGAAGCAGTGGATCGCTATAGGTAGGGCTATGTTGAAACCAACGAACTCATACATAATGGTTCATCGTCTTTATCAATGACGGGGAAATATCTTGAATGCCGTGCAAAGAAAACAGACAGACAACACAATAATTTCTGCTAGCACATTAAGTTGACGTACAACCCTTTCTAAAAGAAGTTTAGGTACAAAATTAGAACATGTCACAATGAAATGTACTGGCACGTCAGTGCTTCACACCCAGAGCTCAGATTTAACTAGTATCTGACAAGATTCAATTGTTACCTCAAATTAGAGCACATCCAGGGAGCCAGCCCCGCCTCTTCTCCCAAAGAAGCAGTGGCCTCCGTCGCGCAATGGAGTAGGCCCTATGCCATCCATCGTTCCGAGCAACACGGGGAAAGTCTGACATTTACTCCTGTAATGGACGCCGTCGACGGACCCTGGCACCAGCGGCGACAGCATGACTTCTATTGATGGATTGACCACTTCTGCTACATGCACGAACACTCGATACAGGTACATCCCTAACATGGTCCGTGGAGGCCTTGGCGGCGATGAATAGTACAACCCCAGTTCCTGCACCGGTATCTGAACACCAATCACCTTCGGTATGGTGGACGGATTCTTCATCCATGCCATAACCGTCAGAGCCCAGCTGTCTAGAGGGACAAACATACTTACGAGCTCACCTCCAAGGTCGTTGATAAGCTCATTCATGGACTCACTGTTCCAAGCACGGCAGGGCATCCCGTGGAAGGTAAGCTTTGTTAAAAACTCAAGCTCAGAGGGCACCGAGCCCCATCCTGGATGCCACCGATCAAAGCTCACCAGCGCGCCATCGCAGAACAAATCCCGGGAAGATTCGAACACACGACTGCAATCGAAAGTTATCCGGAACCTGACGAAAAAATCAGCCGGTGGCGGATAGACTTCGACGAGCAAGTCACTTATTTGGATGCCGTGCGGAATGCCAAGAGCTTTGACAAGGTCATCCGGCGAGACGGGAGGCCGGTCATCGTTGATGGTTACCATCAGCACTTTGCCGGCAAATTGGTCGTCAAGCGCCGCCATGCCACTGTTGAGCGACAGCACGTAGCAACCGAGGGCAGGACGGACCTCAGGATCTCCGGCTCGGAGATCCGCGTTGACCGGCGACATGATAGTGTTCTTGAGTACATGGAGTACAAGACGGGGATTTGGGGGAACTGGAGTAGGAATCGAGATTCCAGAGGTGGGGGAGGGGCGGGAGATTGGGGATGAAAAGGTAGCATGAATTTCGAATGTGCGCCAATATGCTCTCGGCATGCAAGCACACGAAAACACTAGTGGTGCCCACATGTCGGCCTAAGAGTCCTTATTCTTTATTTTTTGGAGAGCCGAGACTTTTTTTGATGATCTTTTGAGACCCCAGCCTGAGAGTCATAATTGACCTGTTTGGCATTGCGTTACTACTTGGCCCATATTCAACAACACCTCACTGGCCCAAACAAGTGTACATCATCGAAAAGACACTGAGCTCAAATTATATAACTTGAAAAAAGGAGATATACTCTGAACACTGGATAATGGTGATGCCCTTATCCCACCAGTAGTTCGAGACAATAAACAGTTCGAAACAATGATATATACAACATTTAAACACTGACTAGTGACTACTACTGACATAAACAACAAGACATGATAGTTCATAAGAAGTCTTGCTACACCACCAAAACGCACCCATCTGCAGCGCTCAGACTCTCGAGATCCAGACGAGAATGACATTTGATACGTCCATTTTGCATCATGCTTTTATGTCAATTTTTATTGCTTTATGGGCTGTTATTTCACGTTATGTCACGATACTTATGGCTATTCTCTCTTATTTTACAAGGTTTACATGAAGAGGGAGAATGCCGGCAGCTGGAATTCTGGCCTGGAAAAGGAGCAAATATTGAAAGACTATTCTCCGCAACTCCAAAAGTCCTGAAACTCCACAGAATACCTTGAAATAAATAAATAAAAATCGTCGCCAAAGATGAAGGCCAGGGGGCCCACACCCTGCTCACGAGGGTGGGGGGAGTGCCCCCTACCTCATGGGCCCACTGGTGGCTCTCCGACGCCCATCTTCTCCTATATGAAGTCTTTCGATGAGAAAAAAATCAGGGAGAACCTTTCGGGACGAGACTCCGCCGCCACGAGGCAGAACCTTGGCGAAACCAATCTAGGGCTCTGGCGGAGCTTTTCTGCCGGGGACACTTCCCTCCGGTAGGGGGAAATAATCACCGTCGTCATCACCAACGCTCCTCTCATTGGGAGAGGGCAATCTCCATCAACATCTTCACTAGCACCATCGCATCTCCAAACCCTAGTTCATCTCTTGTATCCAATTCTTGTCTCCAAGTCCGGGATTGGTGCTAGCAGTTTGCTAGTAGTGTTGATTACTCTTTATAGTTGATGCTAGTTGGTTTATTTGGTGGAAGATCATATGTTCAAATCCTATATGCACATTATTACCCCTCTGATTATGAACATGAATATGCTTTGTGAGTAGTTACGTTTGTTCCCGAGGACAAGGGAGAAGTCTTGCTATTAGTAGTCTTGTGAATTTGGTATTCGTTCGATATTTTGATAAGATGTATGTTGTCTAACCTCTAGTGGTGTTATGTGAAGGTCGACTACATAACACTTCACCATTATTTGGGCCTAGAAGAAGGCACTGAGAAGTAATAAGTAGATGATGGGTTGCTAGAGTGACAGAAGCTTAAACCCTAGTTTATGCGTTGCTTCGTAAGGGGCTGATTTGGATCCATATGTTTCATGCTATGGTTAGGTTTACCTTAATACTTTTGTTGTAGTTGCGGATGCTTGCAATAGAGGTTAATCATAAGTGGGATGCTTGTCCAAGTAAGGGAAGTACCCAAGCACCGGTCCACCCACATATCAAATTATCAAAGTACCGAACGCGAATCATATGAGCGTGATGAAAACTAGCTTGACGATATTCCCATGTGTCCTCAGGAGCGCTTTTCCTATTATAAGAGTTTGTCCAGGCTTGTCCTTTGCTACAAAAAGGATTGGGCCACCTTGCTGCACCTTATTTACTTTTGTTACTTGTTGCTCGTTACAATTTATCTTATCACAAAACTATCTTGTGCTAGCTCTTTTATGATGAAGTCTATTGAATTTGGATGGAATCTATTGGATAGAATTAAACGCAACTCTGAAGATTGGGACCTCAACGAAGGTAAGGAGTCAGGTATGACACCTAAGTTTGATTGTGTTAAATCTTTTATGGATACCGATGTTTTTCGTAAGTTTATCACTAAATATGGACTTGACTCTGAGATAGTAGCTTCTTTCTGTGAATCTTTTGCTACTTATGTTGATCTCCCCAAGGAGAAGTGGTTTAAATATCATCCTCCCATAGAAGTAAAAGTAGATGCACCTATTAAAGTTGAAGAAAAGATTGTCACTTACAATGATCCTATTGTTCCTACTTCTTATGTTGAGAAACCCCCTTTCCCTGTTAGAATGAAGGATCATGCTAAAGCTTCAACTGTTGTTCGTAAAAGCAACACTAGGACTTATACACCCTCTGAGCAAGTCAAAGTAGAACCCAATATTGCTATTGTTAAAGATCTCTTGTCGGATAATATCGATGGGCATGTTATTCAATTCCAGGGTGAAACTGCTAGAATTGCTAAACCTTGTGGTAAAGATAAACATAGACCTGTGGTAGGCGTGCCTGTTATTTCTGTTAAAATAGGAGATCATTATTATCATGGCTTATGTGATATGGGTGCTAGTGCTAGTGTTATACCATTTAACTTATACAAAGAAATTATGCATGAGATTGCACCTGCTGAGTTAGAAGAAATTGATGTTACAATTAAACATGCAAATAGAGATACTATATCTCCAATGGGAATTGTTAGAGATGTTGAAGTCTTGTGTGGGAAAACCAAATATCCCGCTGATTTTCTTGTTCTTGGTTCCCCACAAGATAGCTTTTGTCCCATTATATTTGGTAGACCCTTCTTGAGTACTGTTAATGCTAAGATAGACTGCGAAAAGAATGTTGTTACTATTAGCTTGGATGATATGGTTCATGAGTTTAATTTCTCTAAATTTAGTAAATAACATCATGCGGAAGAATTTCCTAGTAAGGATGAAATTATTGGTCTTGCCTCTATTGCTGTACCTCCTAGTGATCCTTTAGAACAGCATTTGCTAGATCATGAAAATGATATGTTTATAAATGAAAGAAGGGAAATAGATGAAGTATTCTTTAAATAAGAACCTATTCTGCAACACAATTTGCCTGTTGAAATCCTAGGGGATCCTCGTCCACCCAAGGGCGATCCCGTTTTTGAGCTTAAACCGTTGCCTGATAATCTTAAATATGCTTATCTTGATGAATAGAAAATATATCATGTTATTATTAGCGCTAACCTTTCAGAGCATGAAGAAGAAATATTATTGAAAACTCTGAAGAAGCATCGTGCCGCTATTGGATATACTCTGGATGATCTTAAGGGCATTAGTCCCACTCTATGTCAACATAAAATAAATTTGGAAGCTGATGCCAAACCAGTTTGTGATCCTCAACGACGTTTGAATCCTAAAATGAAAGAAGTGGTAAGAAAAGAAATACTCAAGCTTCTGGAGGCAGGTATAATTTATCCCGTTGCTGATAGTCAGTGGGTAAGTCCTCTTCATTGTGTCCCTAAGAAGGGAGGTATTACTGTTGTCCCTAATGATAAAGATGAATTGATCCCTCAAAGAATTATCACAGGTTATAGGATGGTAATTGATTTCCGTAAGTTAAATAAAGCTACTAAGAAAGATCATTACCCCTTACCTTTTATTGATCAAATGCTAGAGCGACTATGCAAACATACACATTATTGCTTTCTAGATGGTTATTTGGTTTCTCTCAAATACCTGTGTCTGCTAAAGATCAATCAAAGACTACTTTTACATGCCCTTTTGGTACTTTTGCTTATATACGTATGCCTTTTGGTTTATGTAATGCACCTGCTACCTTTCAAAGATGCATGATGGCTATATTCTCTGACTTTTGCAAAAAGATTTGTGAGGTTTTCATGGATGACTTTTCTGTCTATGGTTCCTCTTTTGATGATTGCTTAAGCCATCTTGATCGAGTTTTGCAGAGATGTGAAGAAACTAATCTTGTCTTGAATTGGGAAAAGTGCCACTTTATGGTTAATGAAGGTATTGTCCTGGGGCAAAAAGTTTCTGAAAGAGGTATTGAAGTTGATAAAGCCAAGGTTGATTCTATTGAAAAGATGCCATGTCCAAAGGACATCAAAGGTATAAGAAGTTTCCTTGGTCACGCCGGATTTTATAGGAGGTTCATTAAGGACTTCTCAAAAATCTCTCGGCCTCTCACTAATTTATTACAAAAGGATGTACTGTTTGTCTTTGATGATGATTGTGTAGAAGCATTTGAAATACTTAAGAAAGCACTAGTCTCTGCACCTGTTGTTCAGCCACCTGATTGGAATTTACCCTTTGAAATTATGTGTGATTCTAGTGATTATGCTGTAGGTGCTATTCTAGGGCAGAGAGTTGATAAGAAATTAAATGTTATCCATTATGATAGTAAGACTCTAGATAGTGCTCAAAGAAATTATGCTACTACCGAAAAGGAATTTTTAGCAGTAGTGTTTGCTTGTGATAAGTTTAGACCTTATATTGTTGATTCCAAAGTTACTATTCACACTGATCATGCTGCCATTAAATATCTTATGGAAAAGAGGGATGCAAAACCTAGACTTATTAGATGGGTCCTCTTGCTTCAAGAATTTGATTTGCATATTGTTGATAGAAAGGGATCTGAGAACCCCGTTGCAGATAACTTGTCTAGGTTAGAGAATGTTCTTGATGACCCACTACCTATTAATGATAGCTTTCCTGATGAGCAATTGAATGTCATAAGTACTTCTTGTAGCACTCCATGGTATGCTGATTATGCTAATTATATTGTTGCTAAATTTATACCGCCTAGCTTCACATACCAACAAAAGAAAAAGTTTTTCTATGACTTGCGACATTACTTTTGGGATGACCCACATCTTTATAAAGAAGGAGTAGATGGTGTTATTAGACGTTGTGTACCTGAGCATGAATAGGAACAGATCCTACGCAAGTGTCACTCCGAAGCTTATGGAGGACATCACGCTGGAGATAGAACTGCACATAAGGTATTGCAATCTGGTTTTTATTGGCCTACTCTCTTCAAGGATGCCCATAAGTTTGTTTTGTCTTGCGATGAATGTCAAAGAATTGGTAATATCAGTAGACCTCAAGAAATGCCTATGAATTATTCACTTGTTATTGAGCCATTTGATGTTTGGGGCTTTGATTATATGGGACCTTTTCTTGCCTCTAATGGTTACACTCATATTCTAGTTGCTGTTGATTACGTTACTAAGTGGGTAGAAGCTATTCCAACTAGTAGTGCTGATCACTACACTTCTATTAAAATGCTTAAGGAAGTTATTTTTCCGAGGTTTGGAGTCCCTAGATACTTAATGACTGATGGTGGTTCACACTTTATTCATGGCGCTTTCCGTAAGATGCTTGCTAAATATGACGTTAATCATAGGATTGCATCTGCTTATCACCCGTAGTCTAGTGGTCAAGTAGAATTGAGCAATAGAGAGCTCAAATTAATTTTGCAAAAGACTGTCAATAGGTCTAGAAAGAATTGGTCCAAGAAACTTGATGATGCATTATGGGCCTATAGAACTGCTTATAAAAACCCTATGGGTATTGAGGGAGTCCTGGATTAGGGGGTGTCCGGATGGCCGGACTATGACCTTTGGCCGGACTCCCAGACTATGAAGATACAAGATTGAAGACTTCGTCCCGTGTCCGGATAGGACTTTCCTTGGCGTGGAAGGCAAGCTTGGCGATACGATATGTAGATCTCCTCCCATTGTAACCGGCTCTGTGTAACCCTAGCCCTCTCCGGTGTCTATATAAACCGGAGAGGTTTAGTCCGTAGGACGAACAACAATCATACCATAGGTTAGCTTCTAGGGTTTAGCCTCTCTGATCTCGTGGTAGATCAACTCTTGTACTACCCATATCATCAATATTAATCAAGCAGGAGTAGGGTTTTCCCTCCATCAAGAGGGCCCGAACCTGGGTAAAAACATTGTGTCCCTTGTCTCCTGTTACCATCCGCCTAGACGCACAGTTCGGGACCCCCTACCCGAGATCCGCCGGTTTTGACACCGACATTGGTGCTTTCATTGAGAGTTCCTCTGTGTCGTCACCTTTAGGCCCGATGGCTTCTTCGATCATCAACCACGACACGGTCCAGGGTGAGACTTTTCTCCCTGGACAGATCTTCGTATCCGACGGCTTTGCGTTGCGGGCCAATTCACTTGGCCATCTGGAGCAGATCGAAAGCTACGCCCCTGGCCGTCAGTTCAGATTTGGAAGTTTAAACTATACGGCTGACATCCGCGGAGACTTGATCTTCGACGGATTCGAGCCACAGCCGAGCGCGCCGCACTGTCACGATGGGCATGATCTAGCTCTACCGCCAGACAGTGCCCAGAGCGCCGCTCAGGTGTCCGCTCCGACCCTTAGCTCGGAGCCGACTGTGCCGGTCGAGGACGGGTGGCTAGACGCCGCCTCGGGGACTGCAATCTCTATGGTGCTCTAGCCGAACACCAATCTTGTCCTTCGCGGAGATCGTGACTCCAAGGTGCCGAACTCCTTTCCGGACTCCGAATATTCCGCACCCCTCCCAATCGAGCCCAATTGGGCTTCGATCATGGAGCTCACCGCCGCGAACATCTTTCAACACTCGCCGTTTGGCGACATCCTGAATTCACTAAAGTCTCTCTCTTTATCAGGAGAGCCCTGGCCGGACTATGGTCAGCAAGGTTGGGATGCGGACGACGAAGAAATTCGAAACCCACCCACCACCCACTTCATAGCCACTTTCGACAATTTAACCGACATGCTCGACTTCGACTCCGAAGACATCGACGGTATGGACGCCGATGAAGAAGACGAACAAGAACCAGTGCCTATAGGGCACTAGACAACCACCTCATCCCACGATGTATACATGGCGGACACACCTAAAAGAAACAACGACGATGATCAAAAGGGCGCAACAAGGGATCGTTCCCTCGAAAAGCAATCAAAGCGGCGGCGGAAGCGCCGCGCCAAACCCCACCTCGACAGAGACCCAGCCATAGAGCAGGATGAACCGGCGGACGACGAACATGCCATCGAGCAACCGTCCGAACAGGACAACTCGGATAAACAAACCAAACAACCCGTCCCCGGCGAAGATAATAGTATGGACGACCTCACGCCGGACAAGTTGCTGGAGAAGAAGAACCTCCAACAAAGGCTCGTCGCCACTGCGCGTAGCCTGAAAAAGCAGAAGTGGAAGCTCAAAACAGCGGAAGATGCACTCAGAATCAGATGGGGCAAAGTACTCAACAACACACACAAGTACGGCGACAGTCACCACACAAAGAGCTACCCGAAGCGAAAATTACTACCGGAATTTGATGAGGAGGCCTTAGAGCCCCCACGGTCAAAAAACAAGGAGGCCACTAGGTCGGATACACGACCCCATGACCGACGTCGAGTGGCAAAGGGCGCCGCAGTCAATCCGGCACGCGATCTGCACAAGGATTCACATCAAAAATACGGCCCAACTAGATCTATCTACGGGCCAAGAAAGCAAGCTCTAGTAAGCAATGCAATGCAGCAAATATCCGAACATCGCGGCACACCCAAATACTGGGGCGCCGCACATCCCCTATGTTTCACCAATGAGGTGCTGGACCATGAATTTCTAGCGGGATTCAAGCCCGTAAGCATAGAGGCATACGACGGAACAACAGACCCTGGAGTCTGGATTGAGGATTATATCCTCCACATACACATGGCTAGAGGAGATGACCTCCATGCCGTAAAATACTTACCCCTGAAGCTCAAAGGGCCAGCCCGGCATTGTCTTAAAAGCCTTCCCGAAAACACCATAGGAAGTTGGGAGGAGCTCGAGGATGCTTTTCAGGCAAATTTTAAAGGGACCTATGTCCGACCACCGGATGCAGACAATCTAAGCCATATAACTCAACAACCCGGAGAGTCAGCCCGGAAACTCTGGAACAAATTTCTTACTAAAAAGAATCAGATAGTCGACTGTCCGGACGCCGAAGCCTTAGCAGCTTTCAAACATAGCGTTCGAGATGAATGGCTCGCCAGACACCTCGGCCAAGAAAAGCCAAGAACAATGGCCGCATTGACAAGCCTCATGACCCGCTTTTGTGCAGGAGAGGATAGCTGGCTGGCAAGAAGCAGCACCAGTGACCCAAGTACATCCGAAGTCAGAGATGGAAACGGGAAACCGCGCCGTAGCAAGGAACGACGCCGGTTCAAGGATAACAGCCCGAAGAGCACGATAGTCAACTCCGGATTCAAAAGCTCTCGGCAGAATCAGAAAAAGCCGCCCTCAAAGATAATAGGGACGAGCTATCTAACCTCAACAAAATCTTGGACAAAATATGTCAAATCCACAGTACTCCCGGGAGGCCTGCAAACCACACCCATAGAGATTGTTGGTTCTTCAAGCAATCCGGTAAACTCAACGCCGAACATAAGGGGCTCGACATACCATGCAAGGATAACGACGAACCCCACAAGCGGAACACCGGAGAACAAAAGAAGTTCCCGCAAGAAGTCAAAATAGTAAATTCACTTCACGTGACAAAAGGGAAAAACAAAGTGGCGCCTATGGAGATACGCGCCATATGGCCTGTCCCAGAGGAGTCCCGCCACTGGTTGTTACAACCAATCACCTTCGATCATTAGGATTACTCTAGAGGTATCCGGAATGCAGGCTGGACTGCCTTGGTCTAGATTCGATAATTGACGGACTCCACTTTACACAAGTCCTAATGGACGACGGCATTGACCTAAACCTGCTATATCAAGACACAATCCGCAAAATGGGGTTAAACCCAGCAACAATTCGCCATGGCAACACTTCCTTTCAAGGGGTCACGCCAGGCCCAGATACCCATTGTATGGGTTCCCTCTCATTAGAAGTTATGTTCGGCTCCCCCGACAACTTCCTAAGCGAAAAGCTAACCTTCCACATCGCCCCATTCATAAGTAGCTATCAAGCACTATTGGGACGCGAAGCTTTCGCCCGCTTTAACGCAATACCGCATTATGCATCCCTTACACTCAAAATGCCCGGACCACGAGGCATCATCTCATTAAAGGGAAATATCAAGTGTTCCTCGAGCGCGAACGATGGTGCGTCTGCCTTGACAGCCGCACACTAATCCAGCTTTACTAGCTAGAGCACCTAAACAGGTCCTTAAAAACCCCGGACATGGCTCGACGAGTCCGGCGTAAACATACAAAGTCTTAATAGCCGCATACCCCTGTATAAGGGGCTCCACGCATTTACACCAGGAGACAATAAAGCTCAATTCTACCCATTTTTTTATTATACTTTGTTTATTTTAACATAGATTTCTCGCACGATTGTTTTCCACTAAGTTCCTCTCTTTTGCAGATGAACACCGTGCTACACCTGTCCAGGATACGACACAATGGAGACACAGGCGCAGACGTGCAGTAGGGACCCGTTTCAAGGATTCTTTTCAAATTAAGACCCTGCGTAAACCTTTTTTACTGTCTCTTGTTGATAACATCCCCCTGTTTTTTTGTTATAACCGAGGAGGAGGCTGGCGTCTTGGCATGTGGCCACGCCAGAATTTTGCGCGTACCTGGACACCAGGGGCTTCTTACCAAGGGCTTTTGTTCGGCCCGTTTTCATAAAGACCGAATACCTTAGGGAGTGTTCGGCGTCGCGAGTTTGGCCTTATATGCATCAGCTCCAAATCATGTCTTTGGTCAAATGTTGGGTTTGCCCGGCTCCTGTGTTTTGCTGCCTTACGTTCCGCTCTATCGGCTATGGCGGCACCAGGAGAACTACTGCGATTGTGCCCCGGTTCGGCCAGGCGAGCACCTCAGTAGAGAAAGCCGAAAACTTGCTGTCATGATATAGCAAGAGACTGGTCAACCACTCGATGACTTGCCAGAATCTTTAGGATTCCTCCACATTAACAAAGGGCCGTTTCCCGGTCAGGCACACACACGCCCCGAATTCGGGCGAGCGCGGTGCCCCTGGGGGCTATTCAGTAGCCCCACTGTCAAACTCCTATGGCTAGGTGAAAGTGATAAAGCATTATAGTCCGGTTGCCTAGTTCGCTACGCTATCACCTCCTTTATAGGACCAAGACGTTGGATCAAGTGTGAAAATGCGCCTTTTGTGAACACCCCCGCATTATATGCGTGGGGGCTGAAGCCAACGACTGCCATCTTTTAGGTTATATACACATATACATTAACGGCCGCACAGGAGGCATTATAATTCTTGAAAGCACAAGTATAAAAAGCTTTTATATTCCATCAAAACATTGTTTTACAAATAGCACATGTTATTCGAACACAACATCCTTCGAGCACTTCGTCTCTATTAAACGAGCGCCCTGCAGAACTTCCTCAAAGTAGTGCTTGGCAGGTACTCGGCTTTTGTCCAAATCCTGGGATGCAACAACACTGGCCTTCATCTCCGCCCAGTATGTCTTGACATGGGCAAGGGCCATCTGTGCACCCTCTATGCACGCTGACCTCTTCATTGCATCAATATGCGGCACCGTACCAAGGAACTGCTGCACCAAGCTAAAATAACTCTTCGTCTCGGGCCCTTTCGGCCACATATGACTCACGACATGCTTCATGGCGAGTCCGGATAACCTGTTCAGCTCCGCCCATGCGGCCAAACGATCAGATACCGAAAGTGGGCGCTCTGGATTGTGGAACTGCGACCAAAAAAGTTCTTCCAATTCATGGTCATCTAGACCCGGAAGTGCTCGGTCGCGTCCGTGGCACTCGCCGCCAAATCCAGATAAGTGTTCGCCGCACTCCACTTCCGGTCTAACGGAGCATACTTAGGATCCGCGAACTTCATCCGCAGCATATAGGGCTTTCCAGCCGTGATATCTCCGGCCTGACGTAGCTCCTCCTTCATAGCTCTCATTGCAGAGCGAGTGTCCTTGGCCTCGGCAGTGACCTTTTCTAGGTCCTCATGTGCCACCCTATCTTATTTTTCAAGAAGCTTACAACGGTCGGCAGCATCCTTCAATTTTACAGCCATCTCGACCATTTCTTTCTTGCTTTGGCACTGAGCAGCCTGTTCAGCTTTTAGCTCTTCAGCCGCCTTCACGGCAACCGCATCGCTTTTCCTCGCTTGCTCCTTGGCTCGGGCAAGTTCCGCCCAAAGGTTCTCCACGGCAGCGGCACCATCTGCATTAAGCACACATGTTTTAAGGTACGGGCATTAAGCTCCTCTTACCAAATATCTTTGGAGACATTACATACCTAGTGCCTCGTCCAGCCGCTCATTTACAAGCGCGATGTCGGCATCTGCCACGTCAAGTTTCCGCTTTAGCTCGGCAAATTCATCAGTCCGGCTAGCCACCGAACACCTCGCCACCTACATAGGAAAGGCGACATATTACACCTGGGATTATGATCCTCTGCGCGCCATCATTTTTGACAGCACAGACAGTCTCAGGGGCTACTATCTATACAGGGCGCATTTTTATATGCGGCTCTGTCAAAATGTACATCTTTTCACGTACCTCAAAACCTGTCAGTAAACTCCTGGCGGCCTCATACAATCCGCTTTCCGCGGATGAAATCCTTCTAATCACCGTGTTCATCAATACACGGTGTTCTTCTGATATAGACGCTTGCCCGAGCAGATCCTTCAGCTCCTCCGACCGTGCACCGGAAGGTGCCGGACTAGTTCGAGGACCTTTTTCGAGGTCCAGATTTGGAGAAACCATATGAGATGACACCTCGGGGTCGCCCGCCTCGCGAGGCGGTACATCTGGGGGAGGCGTTTCGCTCTCCATCATCTCCGGACAAAGACCCCCTGAAGATGAGCTCTGCTAAGAAGGGTTGAGATCCGAACTGCAAGGTAAAAATTCGGTTATCTTCCTCAGAAATAAAACAGGGATGTCACTCATTTTAAAACCCCTCTCTTTACTTACGGCTCGGTGGAGAGCTGATCCCCTTGGGGGCGCAATGCGGCCGGGGTACTCTCCGGCGCCGGACCCTCTGACAAAGATTTCTTCCCCCACTTTGAGGCCATCGCCTCCGGGTCTTCAGAGGCGGTCCTTTTCTTTCCTTGGTTAGGGGAATTCTCGATTCCTCCCTTCCTGACAGCCTCCTTCACGGAGGCGGTAGCTTCTTGGTTCCCCTCTTCGCCTTCTTCCAAGGGCGCAATCTCCAGCATCCTGGTCAACACGGGATCCGGCGTAGTCTTAGGGAGGGGGGCCGGACACCTGATAAGCTTTGCTTTCGCTCTCCACTCCTGTTCAAAGGATAGCTCTTTTAAAGGGCAATTTTATGATAAACATACGGGTAGCGTGTCCGGGTACAGGGCTACTTACTTGAGTGTCTGGGCGATTGCAGCTCAGACCTGTGTCCTCGGACGAGTCCGGACACATTGCCTGTGATCCGAAGAACAATTTATACATCTCCATGGGCGTCGTGCCCATAAAATGTTGGAGGACTAGCGGTCCTTCTGGATTAAATTCCCATAGGCGAAGAGGGCGACGTTTGCAGGGCAGTATGTGGCGAATCAGCATAACCTGCGCCACTACGGCCAAATTGATATCTCTTTCTAGGAGATCTCGAATGCGGCCCTGCAGCAAGGGCACGTCCTTGGAGGGCCCCCAGTTAAGCCCTTCATTGACCCATGACGCTAGCCGTGGTGGGGGACCCGAGCGAAAAGCAGGTGGCGGCGCCCATGTGGTGCCCCTGGGGGCTGTGATGTAAAACCACTCTCGTTGCCACAAGCCGAACTCCTCTTGGAAATAGCCCTCGAGCCATGGAGCATTGGCAATCTTGCTTATAAGAGCACCTCTGCACTCTACGAGCTGCCCCTCGATTATCTTCGGTTCTACCTTGAAGGTTTTAAGCCACAGTCCGAAGTGAGGAGTAATATGGAGGAAGGCCTCACACACGACAATGAACGATGAGATTTGGAGGATGGACTCCGGAGCTAAGTCGTGAAATTCCAGCCCGTAATAAAACATGAGCCCCCTCACGAAGGGATCAACCAGGAAGCCGAGCCCCCGAAGGAAGTGAGATGTGAACACCACGCTCTCACCGGGCTGGGGAGTGGGAATAGCCTGCCCTGGAGCAAGCAGCCTATGCGAGATTTCGCCGGTTAGATACCTGGCATCTCTCAGCTTTCACACGTCTTCTTCCGTAATGGAGGAAGGCGTCCACCGGCCTTGGAGGTCAGAGCCGGACATCATCGAAGGTCCGAAGCACCTGAATCTGGAGCTTTGGGTGTTGGAACTCGAGGCGAGAGGCGGATTTGATGGGATTGAAAGAAATGAGTCGAGCCTTGGTCTCTTTATAAAATGGTTTGAATACCAAGAGCCCTCCCCGTGACCGTCTGGGATTCACTTTCAATTAAGAAGTCATACCCATGGCACGGTTGGGTTACCCACGCCCGTATTGATGAGAATCCCGGAATAAGGGGACACGATCTCTGCTTTGACAAGACGTGCCAAGGAAACCGCCTCGCTAAATGCACTGAGGTGGGACAGTAAAACGATTCGAATAAAGGCTTGGCCGTAGCATGACATGCTACGGAATACGTCAACAGATTAGATTTGTACGAATATTATTCTCTCTATGATGGTATGTGGAACTTATTTTGCAGAGCCGGACACTATCCTTGTGTTCAACATCTTCTATGAAGTATTCGGAGGAGGAACCCGCCTTGCAATGCCGAAGACAACTTGCGCGCCAGACTCGTCGTCATTGAAGCCTGGTTCAGGGGCTACTGAGGGAGTCCTGGATTAGGGGGTGTCCGGATGGCCGGACTCCCGGACTATGAAGATACAAGATTGAAGACTTCGTCCCGTGTCCGGATAGGACTTTCCTTGGCGTGGAAGGCAAGCTTGGCGATATGATATGTAGATCTCCTCCCATTGTAACCGACTCTGTGTAACCCTAGCCCTCTCTGGTGTCTATATAAACCGAAGAGGTTTAGTCCGTAGGACGAACAACAATCATACCATAGGCTAGCTTCTAGGGTTTAGCCTCTCTGATCTCGTGGTAGATCAACTCTTGTACTACCCATATCATCAATATTAATCAAGAAGGAGTAGGGTTTTACCTCCATCGAGAGGGCCCGAACCTGGGTAAAAATATCGTGTCCCTTGTCTCCTGTTACCATCCGCCTAGACGCACAGTTCGGGACCCCCTACCCGAGATCCGCCGGTTTTGACACCGACAGGTATGTCTCCGTACAAAATCATCTATGGAAAAGCTTGTCACTTACCTCTCGAACTAGAACATAAGGCATATTGGGCTATTAAAGAGCTCAACTATGATTTCAAACTTGCCGGTGAGAAGAGGTTATTTGATATTAGCTCACTTGATGAATGGAGAGCCCAAGCATATGAAAATGCCAAGTTGTTTAAATAAAAAGTTAAAAGGTGGCATGACAAAAGGATACAAAAGCGTGAGTTTAATGTCAGTGATCATGTATTGCTATACAACTCTCGTTTAAGTTTTTTTGCAGGAAAACTTCTCTCTAAATGGGAAGGTCCCTACGTTATCGAGGAGGTCTATCGTTCCGGTGCCATAAAAATCAACAACTTCGCAGGCACAAATCCGAAGGTGGTAAACGGTCAAAGGATCAAACACTATATCTCAGGTAATCCTATAAATGTTGAAACTAATATTATTGAAACCGTGACCCCAGAGGAGTACATAAAGGACACTTTCGAGAACGTTCCAGACTCCGAAAAGAGATAGGTATGTGGTACGGTAAGTAAACCGACTCCAAAACATTTTTAAGGCAATATTTCTCCGTTTAGGAATATTTAGAAAAATAGAAAAATAAGTAGCAGTCCGGGGAGGACACGAGGCCTCCACGAGGGTGGAGAGCATGCCCTACCCCCCTGGGCGCGCCCCCCTACCTTGTGAGCACCTCGTGTGCCCTCCGGACTCCGGTCCCTTGCACGATACGTATTTTGGTCAGTAAAAATTCAGTATATATACTCCCGAAGGTTTTGACCACCGTATCACGCAAATATCTTCTGTTTTCGCTTCGAGCTGTTGCTACTGCAGATTAAAGCAAGATGTCTTCTCAAGAGTCAGTTAGGGAGAGCCGGGTATCTAACCCGGCACCGGAACCAACGGTAAACAGCGATGCTAACCACTTTGGGCCGGCAACGGAGGAAGATATGGAGGCTGACCTGATGAGAGTAGATGCCATGGAAGATCAAGAAGTCACCTCTCGCCTCTGAGCTGGATTTACAATGGGGGAACTACAGAGCTCAGCTATTCCAAACTCGGTTGTCCCTTCCAATGTTAAATTTCTTTCCTATGAAAATATGAGGAGGAGTGTCTCTTGTTCTCTCGCAGCTATGCAACACCCTTGGGTGCAAGGAGCTTTAGCTGTTACAGGGAAGCTTCACAAGGAAATAATGGACCTTAAGCAGCAAGTCAATAAGCTCGAGGAGGAGAACCGTATTCTGAGGGGAATCATCGCCAAGAATATTATACCAACAACAAAGAAGGAGAAATAATCACACGGGTATGGGCACTCCCCTTGGCAACTGCCAAGCTTGGGGGAGGTGCCCTGGTATCGTATCACCATCACAACTCCTATCTTTACAATTTTTCTTAGTTCGATCCTATTAGTAGTATCTTGATTTAGTAGAATAAAGTTGTGGCATGATCTAGTTTTGAGTTTTGCTTTATAATCCTTCTTTGTAATCGAGTCCGTGAGCTATATAATAAAGATTAGTGTTGAGTCAAGGGCTTGATTATTTTGCCATAATCTTGGGAAAGTAGAAGAAAAGAATAAAAAGAATCATGGAGCTCATATTGATCTTATTGAAAGTAATGACTTCACATAGAAAGAATATGATGATTAAAAGTTGTTGGGAGTTGTCAAATACAGCTTTGGTCATCGTTGCAATTAATAGGAAGTAATAAGGAAAGCAAGGTTTCACATATAGATATATTATCATTGACATCTTTTATGATTGGGAGCACTCATTAAAATATGACAGGTAAAGAGTTGAGGTTGGAGAAGGAAGACAACATAATGAGTTATGTTTTCTTACATTCGAGATAAACTATGTTGTCATGGATCCTCTACCATGTTGAGCTTGCCTTTCCCCCTCATGCTAGCCAAATTCTTAGCACCAAGTAGAAATACTGCTTGTGCTTCCAAACATCCTTAAACCAGTTTTGCCATGAGAGTCCACCATATCTACCTATGGATTGAGTAAGATCCTTCAAGTAAGTTGTCATCGGTGCAAGCAATAAAAATTGCTCTGTAAATATGCATGATTTATTAATGTAGAGAAATAAGCTTTGTATGAACTTGCTGTGGATGCAATAAAAGCGACGGACTGCATAATAAAGGTTCACATGCAAGGGGCAATATAAAGTGACGTTCTTTTGCATTAAGATTTTGTGCATCAACCCTAAACGCGCATGACAACCTCTGCTTCCCTCTGCGAAGGGCCTATCTTTTATTATTATCCTCTACTTTACAAGAGTCACGGTGATCCTCACCATTCCTTTTTCATTTTATCCTTTGGCAAGCTCAACATGTTGGAAAGAGTATGATATACATATCTAATTGGATGTGGGGGAGCAAGAATTGTTATTGTTGACATTACCCTTGAGTTAAAAGGTTGTGGGGCAAAACTATAAGCCCCTATCTTTCTCTGTGTCCGATCAAAACTCCGTAACCACAAATATCGCGTGAGTGCTAGCAATTATGAAGGACTAAATGATAGTTGAGTATGTGGACTTGCTTTTAAGCTCTGACATAGACTCTTTCCGATGTTATGATAAATTGCAATTGCTTCAATGACTGAGATTATAATTGTTAGTGCCCAATAATGTTTCTGATTCATGCTTTGTCTTTGTGAATAGATCACTACTTGAACATGAGTAATCATATGACAAAATCTATTTATGTTGTTGTTATGAAATAATCATGATGCCTTCATGTCCGTATTTTATTTTTATCGACGCCTCTACCTCTAAACACGAGGACATATTTATTGTTATCGGCTTTTCGCTTGAGGACAAGGGAGGTCTAAGCTTGGGGGAGTTGATACGTCCATTTTGCATCATGCTTTTATGTCAATATTTATTGCTTTATGGGCTATTATTTCACGTTATGTCACGATACTTATGGCTATTCTTTCTTATTTTACAAGGTTTACATGAAGAGGGAGAATGCTGGCAGCTGGAATTCTGGGCTGGAAAAGGAGCAAATATTGAAAGACTATTCTGCGCAACTCCAAAAGTCCTAAAACTCCATGAAATACCTTGAAATAAATAAAGAAAAATCATCGCCAAAGATGAAGGCCAGGGGGCCCACACCCTGCTCACGAGGGGGGGGGGGGGGCGCCACCCTACCTCGTGGGCCCCCTGGTGGCTCTCCGACGCCCATCTTCTCCTATATGAAGTCTTTAAATGAGAAAAAAATCAGGGAGAACCTTTCGAGACGAGACTCTGCCGCCACGAGGCGGAACCTTGGCGGAACCAATCTAGGGCTCTGGCGAAGCTTTTCTGCCGGGGACACTTCCCTCCGGGAGGGGGAAATCATCACCGTCATCATCACCAATGCTCCTCTCATCGGGAGAGGGCAATATCCATCAATATCTTCACCAGCACCATCTCATCTCCAAACCCTAGTTCATCTCTTGTATCCAATTCTTGTCTCCAAGTCTGGGATTGGTGCTAGTAGTTTGCTAGTAGTGTTGATTACTCTTTGTAGTTGATGCTAGTTGGTTTATTTGGTGGAAGATCATATGTTCAGATCCTATATGCACATTATTACCCCTCTAATTATGAACATGAATATGCTTTGTGAGTAGTTACGTTTGTTCCTGAGGACAAGGGAGAAGTCTTGCTATTAGTAGTCATGTGAATTTGGTATTCATTCGATGTTTTGATAAGATGTATGTTGTCTAACCTCTAGTGGTGTTATGTGAACGTCGACTACATAACACTTCACCATTATTTGGGCCTAGAGGAAGGCATTGGGAAGTAATAAGTAGATGATGGGTTGCTAGAGTGACAGAAGCTTAAACCCTAGTTTATGCGTTGCTTCGTAAGGGGCTGATTTGGATCCATATGTTTCATGCTATGGTTAGGTTTACCTTAATAATTTTGTTGTAGTTGCGGACGCTTGCAATAGAGGTTAATCATAAGTGGGATGCTTGTCCAAGTAAGGGTAGTACCCAAGCACCGGTCCACCCACATATCAAATTATCAAAGTACCGAACACAAATCATATGAGCGTGATGAAAACTAGCTTGACGATATTCCCATGTGTCCTCGGGAGCGCTTTTCCTATTATAAGAGTTTGTCCAGGCTTGTCCTTTGCTACAAAAAGGATTGGGCCACCTTGCTGCACCTTATTTACTTTTGTTACTTGTTGCTCGTTACAATTTATCTTATCACAAAACTATCTATTACCACTTATTTCAGTACTTGCAGAGAATACCTTGCTAAAAACCGCTTATCATTTCCTTCTGCTCCTCGTTGGGTTCGACACTCTTACTTATCGAAAGGACTACGATAGATCCCCTATACTTGTGGGTCATCAACATTCTAAACAGAGGCAACGATTACATAGTAAGAGTGACATAGACGAGGATGACCAAATGACAAGGAATATGCATAATAAAAGAAAGAACTACCCATCCAAAACCAGCAGCAAAGACAACAAAGTCATTCGAAGAGATGATCCAACACCATCATAATTTGCAGCCCCGCTTCAGCGACCAGTGATCCGGAGACACCAGTCCTCCACCCTTTCGACGCAACAGCCCAATTACCTATCAACCTGAAGGCTTGAACCACATCACTAATTGTCGTAATTGAGACATCCAAGGATCAAAGTTAATCCGAATGCCTTTGTCATTCTCACCTTATTTTGGCTGCAGGCTGTATCGTTGACAATCAGGGGAGTTTTCTCCCGAACTCCTAGGGCTCGCCATGTAGACACAGTTTTCCATAGCAAACAGTGTTGGGGAATGTTGCAGAAAATAAAAATTTTCCTACGGTTTCACCAAGATCCATCTATGAGTTCATCTAGCAACGAGTGATAGTAGTGCATCTACATACCTTTGTAGATCGTGAGCGGAAGCGTTCAAGAGAACATGGTTGAGGTAGTCGTACTCGTCGTGATCAAAATCACCGATGACCAAGTGCCGAACGGACAGCACCTCCGTGTTCAACACACGTACGGAGCGGATGACATCTCCTCCTTCTTGATCCAGTAGGGGGGAAGGAGAGGTTGATGAAGATCCAGCAGCAGGACGGCGTGGTGGTGGATGCAGCAGGGCTCCGGTAGGGCTTCGCCAAGCAACTACGGGAGAAGGAGGAGGTGTAGCAGGGGAGAGGGAGGCGCCAAGACTTTAGGTGCGGCTGCCCTCCCTCCCCCCTCCTTTATATAGGCCCCCAGGGGGGGCGCCGGCCCTGGAGATTGGATCTCCCAAGGGGGGCGGCGGCCAGGGGGGTGGAGTGCCCCCCAAGGCAAGTGGAACGCCCCCACCCTAGGGTTTCCAACCCTAGGCGCAGGGGGGCCCAAGGGGGGGGGGGGTGCACAAGCCCACTAGGGGCTGGTTCCCCTCCCACTTCAGCCCACGGGGCCCTCTGGGATAGGTGGCCCCACCCGGTGGACCCCCGGGACCCTTCCGGTGGTCCCGGTACAATACCGTGACCCCTGAAACTCTCACAATGGCCGAAACTGCACTTCCTATATATAATTTTTTACCTCCGGACCATTCCAGAACTCCTCGTGACGTCCGGGATCTCATCCGGGACTCCGAACAACTTTTGGTTTGCTGCATACTCATGTTCATACAACCCTAGCGTCACCGAACCTTAAGTGTGTAGACCCTACGGGTTCGGGAGACATGCAGACATGACCGAGACGGCTCTCCGGTCAATAACAAACAGCGGGATCTGGATACCCATGTTGTCTCCCACATGCTCCTCGATGATCTCATCGGATGAACCACGATGTCGAGGATTTAAGTAACCCCGTATACAATTCCCTTTGTCAATCGGTATGTTACTTGCCCGAGATTCGATCGTCGGTATGCCAATACCTTGTTCAATCTCGTTACCGGCAAGTTAATTTACTCATACCGTAATGCATGATCCCATGACCAGACACTTGGTCACTTTGAGCTCATTATGATGATGCACTACCGAGTGGGCCCAGTGATACCTCTCCGTCATACAGAGTGACAAATCCCAGTCTCGATCCGTGTCAACCCAACAGACACTTTCGGAGATACCTGTAGTGCACCTTTATAGTCACCTAGTTACGTTGTGATGTTTGGTACACCCAAAGCAATCCTACGGTATCCAGGAGTTACACGGTCTCATGGTCTAAGGAAAGATACTTGACATTGGAAAAGCTCTAGCAAACGAACTACACGATCTTTGTGCTATGCTTAGGATTGGGTCTTGTCCATCACATCATTCTCCTAATGATGTGATCCCGTTATCAATGACATCCAATGTCCATAGTCAGGAAACCATGACTATCCGTTGATCAACGAGCTAGTCAACTAGAGGCTCACTAGGGACATATTGTGGTCTATGTATTCACATGTGTATTACGATTTCCGGATAATACAATTATAGCATGAATAAAAGACAATTATCATGAAAAAGGAAATATAATAATAATCATTTTATTATTGCCTCTAGGGCAAATTTCCAACAGTCTCCCACTTGCACTAGAGTCAATAATCTAGTTACATTGTGATGCATCGAACACCCATAGAGTTCTGGTGTTGATCATGTTTTGCTCGCGGAAGAGGTTTAGTCAATGGATCTGCGACATTCAGATCTGTATGTACGTTGCAAATTTCTATGTCTCCATCTTGAACATTTTCCTGAATGGAGTTGAAGCGACGCTTGATGTGCCTGGTCTTCTTGTGAAACCTGGGCTCCTTGGCAAGTGCAATAGCTCCAGTGTTGTCATAGAAGAGTTTGATCGGCCCCGATGCATTGGGTATGACTCCTAGGTCGGTGATGAACTCCTTCACCCAAATTGCTTCATGCGCTGCCTCCGAGGCTGCCATGTACTCCGCTTCACATGTAGATCCCGCCACGACGCTCTGCTTGCAGCTGCACCAGCTTACTGCTCCACCATTCAACATATAGACATATCCGGTTTGTGACTTAGAGTCATCCAGATCTGTGTCGAAGCTAGCGTCGACGTAACCGTTTACAACGAGCTCTTCGTCACCTCCATAGACGAGAAACATGTCCTTTGTCCTTTTCAGGTACTTCAGGATATTTTTGACCGCTGTCCAGTGTTCCTTGCCGGGATTACTTTGGTACCTTCCTACCAAACTTACGGCAAGGTTTACATCAGGTCTGGTACACAGCATGGCATACATAATAGATCCTATGGCTGAGGCATAGGGGATGACACTCATCTCTTCTTTATCTTTTGCCGTGGTCGGGCATTGAGCCGAGCTCAATCTCACACCTTGCAATACAGGCAAGAACCCTTTCTTGGACTGATCCATTTCTAACTTCTTCAAAATCTTATCAAGGTATGTGCTTTATGAAAGACCTATGAGGCATCTCGATCTATCCCAATAGATCTTGATGCCTAATATGTAAGCAACTTCTCCAAGGTCCTTCATTGAAAAACACTTATTCAAGTAGGCCTTAATGCTATCCAAAAGTTCTATATCATTTCCCATCAGAAGTATGTCATCTACATATAATATGAGAAATGCTACAGAGCTCCCACTCACTTTCTTGTAAATGCAGGCTTCTCCATAAGTCTGCATAAACCCAAACGCTTTGATCATCTCATCAAAGCGAATGTTCCAACTCCGAGATGCTTGCACCATCCCATAAATGGATCGCTAGAGCTTGCATACCTTGTTAGCATTTTTAGGATCGACAAAACCTTCCGGCTGCATCATATACAATTCTTCCTTAAGATAGCCGTTAAGGAATGCCGTTTTGATGTCCATCTGCCATATCTCATAATCATAGTATGCGGCAATTGCTAACATGATTCAGACGGACTTCAGCTTCGCTACGGGAGAGAAAGTCTCATCGTAGTCAACCCCTTGAACTTGCCGATAACCCTTAGCGACAAGTCCAGCTTTATAGATGGTAACATTACCATCTGCGTCCGTCTTCTTCTTAAAGATCCATTTGTTTTCTATCGCTCGCCGATCATCGGGCAAGTCTGTCAAAGTCCATACTTTGTTTTCATACATGGATTCTATCTCGGATTGCATGACTTCAAGCCATTTGTTGGAATCTGGGCCCGCCATCGCTTCTTCATAGTTCGAAGGTTCACCGTTGTCTAACAACATGATTTCCAGGACAGGGTTGCCATACCACTCTGGTGTGGAACGTGTCCTTGTGGACCTACAAAGTTCAGTAGCAACTTGATCCGAAGTACCTTTATCATCATCATTAATTTCCTCTCCAGTTGGTGTAGGCACCACAGGAACATTTTCTTGAGCTGCACTACTTTCTGGTTCAAGAGGCAGTACGTCATCGAGTTCTACTTTCCTCCCACTTACTCCTTTCGAGAGAAACTCTTTTTCCAGAAAGGATCCGTTCTTGGCAACAAAGATCTTGCCCTCGGATCTAAGGTAGAAGGTATACCCAATGGTTTCCTTACGGTATCCTATGAAGACGCATTTTTCCGACTTGGGTTCGAGCTTTTCAGGTTGAAGTTTCTTGACATAAGCATCGCATCCCCAAACTTTTAGAAACGACAACTTAGGTTTCTTCCCAAACCATAATTCATACGGTGTCGTCTCAACGGATTTAGATGGTGCCCTATTTAAAGTGAATGTAGCTGTCTCTAGAGCGTATCCCCAAAATGATAGCGGTAAATCGGTAAGAGACATCATAGATCGCACCATATCCAATAGAGTGCGATTACGATGTTCGGACACACCGTTACGCTGAGGTGTTCCAGGCGGCGTGAGTTGCGAACGATTCTACATTTTCTTAAGTGTGTACCAAATTAGTGACTTAAATATTCTCCTCCATGATCTGATCGTAAGAATTTTATCTTTCGGTCACGTTGATTCTCTACTTCATTCTGAAATTCCTTGAACTTTTCAAAGGTTTCAGACTTGTGTTTCATCAAGTAGACATACCCGTATCTACTTAAGTCATCAATGAGAGTGAGAACATAACGATATCCTGCCTCAACGCTCATTGGACCACACACATTAGTATGTATGATTTCCAATAAGTTGGTTGCTCGCTCCATTGTTCCGGAGAACGGAGTCTTGGTCATTTTTCCCATGAGGCATGGTTCACATGTGTCAAATGATTCATAATCGAGAGACTCTAAAAGTCCATCAGCATGGAGCTTCTTCATGCGCTTGACACCAATGTGACCAAGGCGGCAGTACCACAAGTATGTGGGACTATCGTTATCAACTTTACATCTTTTGGTATTAACACTATGAATATGTGTAACATTACGTTCGAGATTCATTAAGAATAAACCATTGACCATCGGGGCATGACCATAAAACATATCTCTCATATAAATAGAACAACCATTATTCTCGTATTTAAATGAGTAGCCATCTCGCATTAAACGAGATCCAGATACAATGTTCATGCTCAAACTTGGCACTAAATAACAATTATTGAGGTTTAAAACTAATCCCGTAGGTAAATGTAGAGGTAGCGTGCCGATGGCGATCACATCGACCTTGGAACCATTCCCGATGCGCATCGTCACCTCGTCCTTCGCCAGTCTCCGCTTATTCCGCAGCTCCTGCTGTGAGTTACAAATATGAGAAACGGCACCGGTATCAAATACCCAGGAGTTACTATGAGTACTGGTAAGGTACACATCAATTACATGTATATCACATATACCTTTAGTGTTGCCGGCCTTCTTGTCTGCTAAGTATTTGGGGCAGTTCCGCTTCCAGTGACCCTTCCCTTTGCAATAAAAGCACTCAGTCTCAGGCTTGGGTCCATTCTTTGACATCTTCCCGGCAACTGGCTTACCGAGCGCGGCAATATCTTTGCCGTCCTTCTTGAAGTTCTTCTTACCCTTGCCCTTCTTGAACTTGGTGGTTTTATTGACCATCAACACTTGATGTTCTTTCTTGATTTCTACCTCTGCTGACTTCAACATTGAAAATACTTCAGGAATAGTTTTCACCATCCCCTGCATATTGTAGTTCATCACAAAGCTCTTGTAGCTCGGTGGGAGCAACTGAAGGATTCTGTCAATGACCGCCTCGTCCGGGAGGTTAATGTCCAGCTGGGACAGGCGGTTGTGCAACCCAGACATTTTGAGTATGTGCTCACTGACAGAACTGTTTTCCTCCATCTTACAACTATAGAACTTGTCGGAGACTTCATATCTCTCGACCCGGGCATGAGCTTGGAAAACCATTTTCAGCTTCTCGAACATCTCATATGCTCCGTGTCGCTGAAAACGCTTTTGGAGCCCCGGTTCTAAGCTGTAAAGCATGCCGCACTGAACGAGGGAGTAATCATCAGCACGTGACTGCCAAGCGTTCATAACGTCTTGGTTCTCTGGGATGGGTGCTTCACCTAGCGGTCCTTCTAGGACATAGGCTTTCTTGGCAGCTATGAGGATGATCCTCAGGTTTCGGACCCAGTCCGAATAGTTGCTGCCATCATCTTTCAGCTTGGTTTTATCTAGGAACGCGTTGAAGTTCATGTTGACATGAGCGTTGGCCATTTGATCTACAAGACATATTTTGCAAAGATTTTAGACTATGTTCATGATAATTAAGTTCATCTAATCAAATTATTTAATGAACTCCCACTCAGATTTGACATCCCTCTAGTCATCTAAGTGTTACATGATCCGAGTCGACTAGGCCGTGTCCGATCATCACGTGAGACGGACTAGTCATCGTCGGTGAACATCTCCATGTTGATCGTATCTTCCATACGACTCATGTTCGACCTTTCGGTCTCTGTGTTCCGAGGCCATGTCTGTACATGCTAGGCTCGTCAAGTTAACCCTAAGTGTTTTGCATGTGTAAAACTGTCTTACACCCGTTGTATGTGAACGTAAGGATCTATCACACCCGATCATCACGTGGTGCTTCAAAACGACGAACTTTAGCAACGATGCACAGTTAGGGGAACACTTTCTTGAAATTTATGATAAGGGATCATCTTATTTACTACCGTTGTTCTAAGTAAACAAGATGCATAAACATAATAAACATCACATGCAATTATATAGTAGTGACATGATATGGCCAATATCATATAGCTCCTTTGATCTCCATCTTCGGGGCTCCATGATCATCTTCGTCACCGGCATGACACCATGATCTTCATCATCATGATCTCCATCATCGTGTCTCCATGAAGTTGCTCGCCAACTATTACTTGAACTACTATGGCTAACGTTTTAGCAATAAAGTAAAGTAATTACATGGCGTTAAATCATTGACACGTAGGTCATACAATAATTAAGACAACTCCTATGGCTCCTGCCGGTTGTCATACTCATCGACATGCAAGTAGTGATTCCTATTACATGAACATGATCTCATACATCACAATATATCATTCATCATTCATCACAACTTTTGGCCATATCATATCACATAGCAATTGCTGCAAAAACAAGTTAGACGTCCTCTAATTGTTGTTGCATCTTTTACGTGGCTGCAATTGGGTTCTAGCAAGAACGTTTTCTTACCTACGAATAACCACAACCTGATTTTGTCAACTTCTATTTACCCTTCATAAGGACCCTTTTCATCGAATCCGCTCCAACTAAAGTGGGAGAGACAGACATCCGCTAGCCACCTTATGCAACTAGTGCATGTCAGTCGGTGGAACCTGTCTCACGTAAGCATACGTGTAAGGTCGGTCCGGGCTGCTTCATCCCACAATACCGCTAAAGCAAAATAAGACTAGTAGTGGCAAGACAGTTGACAAGATCTACACCCACAACAGATTTGTGTTCTACTCGTGTAATAGAGAACTACGCATAGACCTAGCTCATGATGCCACTGTTGGGGAACGTTGCAGAAAATAAATTTTTTCCTACGGCTTCACCAAGATCCATCTATGAGTTCATCTAGCAACGAGTGATAGTAGTGCATCTACATACCTTTGTAGATCGCGAGCGGAAGTGTTCAAGAGAACGAGGTTGAGGTAGTCATACTCGTCATGATCCAAATCACCAATGACCAAGTGCCGAATGGACAGCACCTCCGCGTTCAACACACGTACGGAGCGGATGACGTCTCCTCCTTCTTGATCCAGCAAGGGGGAAGGAGAGGTTGATGAAGATCCAGCAGCACGACGGCATGGTGGTGGATGCAGCAGGGCTCCGGCAGGGCTTCGCCAAGCAACTACGGGAGAAGGAGGAGGTGTAGCAGGGGAGAGGGAGGCGCCAAGACTTTAGGTGCGGCTGCCCTCCCTCCCCCCTCTATTATATAGGCCTCTGGGGGGGGGGGGGCGCCGGCCCTGGAGATTGGATCTCCCAAGGGGGGCGGCGGCCAGGGGGGTGGAGTGCCCCCCAAGGCAAGTGGAGCGCCCCCACCCTAGCGTTTCCAACCCTAGGCGCAGGGGGGCCCAAGGGGGGGGGGGTGCACCAGCCCATTAGGGGCTGGTTCCCCTCCCACTTCAGCCCACGGGCCCCTCCGGGATAGGTGGCCCCACCCGGTGGACCCCCGGGACCCTTCCGGTGGTCCCGGTACAATACTGGTGAGCCCCGAAACTCTCCCGATGGCCGAAACTGCACTTCCTATATATAATTCTTTACCTCCGGACCATTCCGGAACTCCTCGTGATGTCCAGGATCTCATCCGGGACTCCGAACAACTTTTGGTTTGCTGCATACTCATATTCATACAACCCTAGCGTCACCGAACCTTAAGTGTGTAGACCCTACGGGTTCAGGAGACATGCAGACATGACCGAGACGGCTGTCCGGTCAATAACCAACAGCTGGATCTGGATACCCATGTTGGCTCCCACATGCTCCTCGATGATCTCATCGGATGAACCACGATGTCGAGGATTTAAGTAACCCCGTATACAATTCCCTTTGTCAATCGGTATGTTACTTGCCCGAGATTCGATCATCGGTATCCCAATACCTCGTTCAATCTCGTTACCGGCAAGTTACATTACTCGTACCGTAATGCATGATCCCGTTACCAGACACTTGGTCACTTTGAGCTCATTATGATGATGCACTACCAAGTGGGCCCAGTGATACCTCTCCGTCATACGGAGTGACAAATCCCAGTCTCGATCCGTGTCAACCCAACAGACACTTTCGGAGATACCTGTAGTGCACCTTTATAGTTACCCAGTTACGTTGTGACGTTTGGTACACCCAAAGCAATCCTACGGTATGCAGGAGTTACACGATCTCATGGTCTAAGGAAAGATACTTGACATTGGAAAAGCTCTAGCAAACGAACTACACGATCTTTGTGCTATGCTTAGGATTGGGTGTTGTCCATCACATCATTCTCCTAATGATGTGATCCCGTTATCAATGACATCCAATGTCCATAGTCAGGAAACCATGACTATCTGTTGATCAACGAGCTAGTCAACTAGAGGCTCACTAGGGACATATTGTGGTCTATGTATTCACACGTGTATTACGATTTCCGGATAATACAATTATAGCATGAATAAAAGACAATTATCATGAACAAGGAAATATAATAATAATCCTTTTATTATTGCCTCTAGGGCATATTTCCAACAAACAGAGCCTCTCTGCCATCAAGGTCATTGCCAACGGTGATCTCCTGGTTAATCGGATAATTGAGTCCGAGAAACAGAGAGTGAACCAGGGCTGTTTACCCGCCTCCAACTAAAAAATCTTGAAGGCCCCAACAAGCTGGTATCCTGCTCATAGACGTAACAGCCACTGTCCGGATACTCACATATTTCACGGTGCTTGTATACAGTGGTTTTTTTGCAATATAACTTTTTTGGCTCATGTGTCCGAATGATCATCAGTCTTTTGCCGTTGTCTGATCGAGCGAGGAACCAGTTGTGCTTCCCTGTTTTTGGCAATGGTGGTGTGATTACAAAGGGCGGTAACTGTAGGGACACTGCATCATATCAAAAAGGACATGCATTGTTAATGTAAGATCAGCATTGTTCAGAGTATGAGTAGGATAATGCAAGAGACAGTATTGATATGTCCCTGTTGGAATTGGGAGGAAAATACAAGGAAATGTATATTGGGTTCGAAAATATAGAAGTCCCATGCATGGTTATACTCATGTTATCTCGCAATTGATTCTTCACAGGAAACTACCATATCATGCATGTTATGTAATCATGCTTTGCCCTCACAAACAAACTCTTCAAGGTAACTAACAGACCATGCATTGTTATATACTCGTGTTCTGTTGGCAAATTTTTTGTGAGAATATTATTCTAGCCATTGATTGCTGAAGGGAGAATATAGGTATGTACACATGGTAAGCATTATATGATTTCACTACTTCCAAATATAGAGTTCTCCATATGCACATTTACTTCCCTAATGTATGGTTAGATGAAACCAACAATGTGGTGCATGTTTCTACATCATGAAAATGAGGAAACTAACATGGCCATTGATACACACTCATATTTAGTACTCTCTCCATCCCAAAATTCTTGTCTTAGATTTGTCTAGATACAGATGTGTCTAATACTAAAACGTGACTTGATACATCCATATCTAGAAAAATCCAACACAAGAATTTTGGGACGGAGGGAGTAGTAGTATATAGATTACTGTAAAATAAGGAGAATATCCATATATTCCTAACCGTTTGATTATTCAAGGGTACAAATTGGTTGTAATGACATGGTCACAATCGGATGAATTAACTCATTCCAAATATAGCTGATTTATGGCGTCTCTAATACATTGCCATAGTTCTACTCAAATTCTGCTCAAACAGGGATATGCCAATCATCACAAAAAGTTCAAACAGTGTCATGGCGTCATCACTAACATGAGAAGGAAACAACTTACACGCGCCATCCCAGCAATACGTGGTGCCATCTACTTTGTCGATCATGTAGATGATGCCATTGTGTTCAATAGCATCACAGAAGTGTGTATCATCTTTGACGATGATCCACTCCGAGCTAAGTTGTCTCCAGCTAAAGAAGGCACCGGCATAAAGATAGGCGAGTCCGCGGTCGAACAAGGAAATTAGCTTGAAGTTTGCGTAATTCGCATGTCGTGTGGGCACTTGGCAGATTATAATCTTCTGCAAAACAAGGTCCGTCCAACTGACGTGGTAATCTAGATGACTTGGACCGTGATGGTAAAACTCTATATAATCCAACAGAGGAAAGATAATCTCATGGGAGGTTTGGAAGTTCACGAGCACCAATTTTTTACCGTCTTCTCTGAAGACAGCCATCCAGTGGGAGTTCATGCTAACCCAGTACATACCTTCCAAGAAGTTTTGGGCGATGGTGATCGGATCGAAGTCGAGGGAAATGATGTACGGTGACCCACTACATACCTGCAAAGAAGTTTCGGCTAATGGAGATTGGATTGAAGTCGAGGGGCATCATGTACACCTCTGTATCATGGTGAGCCAATCTCGCAAGACCATATAGCAGCAAGCAGGGTGTCTTGAAAAGCTTAGGACTCGCTTCGATGATGGCCGTGTGCATGTCCCTCGAGCATGCAGCCAGCCGCAGGGCGCTCAACATATCCATACATGAACAACAGAGGTCGAAGATGTCACTGGGGAGATTGCTCCAATCGCGGCTCATATGGATGTTGCGCGGTTCGCGTTCAGCCATGGTGGAGTTTGGAAGGTGGGGGTTTTTGGGGGCTTGATTTACGGGGGAGAAGGCTATCGGTGCTGGACCGGCTAGCGAGGGAATAGTGGTACTAGGGGAGGCGAGCGAGGTGATGGTACACGTGGGCACAATGAGATGGAGACGGAGATGGAGATGGAGATGGAGTGGTGCTATGGGAGGGGAGAGGGAGACGAGGTGAGGCTAATGTGTTGTACAGCGGCAGTGACAGACTGCACAGTCCATGGGGTGAGGCTGACTTTGGTAACCGGAACACGCCGCCTGGACTAGTGTCAGGCGCAGGGTGTTGTCACTTTACTGTGAGGACCGGATGAATAGTATTTTTGCCATCAAGTGTACCACAGTTGTACTACTACTAATAGTAGGAACATGAGTACTTCAGTAGTGTATAGCGGAAATAGGTCTCCCATGCTAGCATGCCTGTTCACTTCATCCGCCAGGTATCATCCATATTGCGAGCAGAACCAAATTCTCGTGCATGCGGAAGCGCGAAGATGGGCCTTTTATGAGGATAACCGTGTACTCCCTCCGTCTAGGTGAGCGCAACCTAGGTGGTTGTAGATTGGATGTGAAAGAGCACCGAGACGAGCAAAACTTCCAACCACGACACTGTTACAAATGGAAGCAAAATCAACAATTAATACGTAGTTATAAGGATGCCTGTTTAGTTCTCCAAGCAGGCCTAATCAACGCCCTGCCGCGATGCATATAGAGGTCGTTCTGGTGCATCAAGGACGGCATGTAGATCATTCCACACTTGAGAAGAGGAAAAATGGAAAGGTAGAATGCGGCAACAGAGGAAGATAACGCTGGCTAACGAGGCTGGGAGGGGATCGAGCAGGAAGTTAATGTTCCATGCCTAGAGGTTTTGGGAAAACCTGATTTTCATAAGGTGACTTACTCACCTAGATGGAGAGAGTATTCCTTAACCAGAGAATGTTGTGTCTCCCACGCACGCGCCAATATCCATCTGAACCAGCTATGACACATTTTTTATCTGTTTGCATAGGTCCCACCTATCAGGAAGGATGGGCATGTACACGAACAGGTACGACTCCTCAGTATACCCCATAGCCTTTTCGTTTAGTCTACCTAGCTGTCTAATCAACTTCCTGCACGCCACTTCTCCCATTTACTTCTCCATCGGGAACCGATTTTCCTTGGCTTCTTCACCTCCCCTTCGTCTTATTTTGCATCCAAACCCCACTGCGTTCACATTGTTTTAACCTCTTTAAATAATCATCTACTACTTTAGTTAGACTGGCCATCTAATCCTAATTCTCCAAACCATAGCCCTTCGTTCTAGTGGTTCCAAATGGCAAAAAAGATCGAGATGCGGGTTTTTAGCATCCAACATGTCCTCGTTGAAGGCTCGTTGAGCCTAGTTGCGACCGTCACCGTCCACCCAAGGGTTGTTCGGAAGTGGATCAACAATGTATCCAACTCCCTCGAAAAGGTGGAGACGAGGGTCATCGGTCTCGATGCAGAGTACACAAACCGTGCCACTGGGAAGATCCAACGCGCGGCCGTCGTTCAGCTGTGCCTCGAAGATGATGTTTTGGTGTACCACATCATACACGCGCCCTCCATACCAGGTGAGCTTCATGATTTCTTATCTCGGTAGGACATATATTCTGTGGGGCAGCCATCGAAGGGGACAAACAAAAGATGGAGCCGTACAACCTTGATTTGAAAAGCGTTGCTGACCTACAAACCAGAATCAAAATTCCCGTAGAAGATTGTGATAAACAGACACCATCCCTATTCGACGTAGCAAATTTTGTGCTCGGTACAAATCTTCAGAAGGGGACGAGACAGTGGCATTAAGGTTGTCTGGATGGGAGAATTATCCCTTGACGTACGGGCGGATAAAATATGCTGCCCTCGATGCCCGTGTGAGTTTCGTGATAGCTGCAAGGTCCAAAGAGCTTGTTGCGAAGCCGTCTCCCACAGAAAATGAGAAGAAGAAGAAGAAGAAGAAGAAGAAGAAGAAGAAGAAGAAGAAGAAGAAAAGGCTGCACCAGCAGGAGGGCATTACGGATGGATGAACTATTTCCTCTCTTGTAAAAAAAATTATTCCCTCTCGGTGTATATTGATATAGATGGACTATTTCGATGGTGTTCATGTCTTTAGGACAAAGTAGTAGCATGGGTCCGCTTGACTATAAGGAACTATTTATCCGCCTAGCTTTCTCTACTACTCCTTCCAGTGATCAATATGCAATGCATGTGTCCGTAGACATGACAACTTATCCATGGAAGTTCAACTATGGCGACCATCACGTTTCATCCACTGCCACTTGCGATTCCCACGACGCCGCTCCAACCCATGGCACCACGTCCCCCGACGTGCGCCTCACCCCTCTCGGCCGCATTGCCCCTGTGCCTTTGTGTGCATGACATGTGGGCCACCTAAAATGCGGCGAACATCAAGTTTCTACCGCAGCCACACGCGATTCCCACGATGCCGCTCGAACCCATGACACCACACGTCCCCCGACTTGTGGCTCACCCCTCTCGGCCGCACTGCCCCTCTGCCTTTGGGAGCATTACATGTGGACCAGTCACCTATCGGGTCCACATGTTATTGACTCAAAGGCAGGTGTAGTAAGGTGTTGATGCTCAGTCCCGAGGGCCCTGATAGGGAAATGTAACTCCTGCGCCAGGACTTGTGGTGCTACCGCTGCATGAACTCGTGCCAAACTCGAGATTTGTTTCTTTACTATACATGCACGCAACGATTTAATGGACATTGTAATCTCAACATGTGATGGGTAGCTTTAAATTTGAATTTGAAACTTATAAAACAAAAAGATTCAAAACAAATAAATTGGGAGAGAGGGAGTATATTGTAGGATGTGTCCCATATGAAATAAGTCCCCTGGTTTGTCACCGCGAAGATGCGGTTAGAAAGGAGCACAACGTCTTTGTACTCGTACGACAAAAAATCGGCCGCAGACAACATGGTCCGCCTTTGCCCGCCATGTGCAAGGTTTGTGCTATCTTATTCAATCTCACCATGGTTCCATTGTACCAATTCATGCGATGGCCCGTTGCATGGCTGATCCCAATGTTGGACAAAGGTTCTACGGGAACGGTGTCACTGTTGTAAATGTTGTGCAAATTGATGTTGGTACCCTCCCGTACATATGCAAGCCAATCTCCACTCGCACCGAGCCTAACCTGTGAAATAGTGGGCAGGGGGAGAATTAGGAAATGGACACGGGAGTAGTCTTTAGAATGCATTTTCTACGTGATCAAACTCATCTTACCTGCTCATCAGAGGAAATCCGAGTACCCCTCAACGTCGGCATCTCAAGGGGCGTGAACTTGCCACTACGGCCACGCCGCACTGGAGAGACCCCCAAGGAAATATTCTCGTGCATTCCACGGAACATCAAGATGCATTTGTACGAGTAGTTTATCTTGTGAGAGAAAAGGATGAACGAGGGAAGGCCTCTAGAGATAGAGATAGACACTACTACTACCAATGTGCTAGCCCGTGCATTGCAATGGATCCAAAGTAGTAGAATAATACTTGTTCACGTGCTTGAAATATAAACATTCCAGTTTTGATATATATGTGTCAGCAGACATGACAGCTTGTCCATGGAACTTGAACCACAACGACCATCACGTTTCTTCTTTCTACCACTGCCACACCCACACGTGATTCCCACGACGCCGCTCCAACCCACGGCATGACGTCCCCCGACGTGGACATGGATCCTCTGACGTAGCTATCACTGCCTTGCCCTGCCTTTCCTTTGCTGACAGGTGGGACCCATGCTTGGGGGTCCCACATGTCAGTGACAGAATGGTAGGATTGTTCACGTCAGGAAATCCTCATCCCCTCGACGTGTGCCTCATCCCTCTCGGCCCCACCGCTCCTCTACCTTTGTGTGCATGACATGCGGGCCAGCTGAACTGCAGCGACCATCAACTTTCTACCACAGCCACACCTGATTGGACGCGGTTTGCCTGCTCCACTGCTGTGCTCCGATCCGTACTACCGCACCATCAAATTTTCATCCAGCGGCTATGACACATTTCGTCCCGGGCATCAATCCTCAGCTGGAGTACTTTTGTACTACAGGTAGTACCCGTCGGTGTGGCCATCTACACCTCATAATGCCCCGACACCCAGCTGTGGCACCCTCACCACGACCACACCACCACCGGCCGGTTCATCTCGAACGAGTGAGTTGCGAACCACGCCACCACCATGAGAATGACATGTGGGCCAGCCGCATTTAAGGTCCGCATGTCATTGACTCATAGGCTGGGCTCTAAGCCACTAAAGTTCGGTCCCATGGGCCCCAAGAGGGAAATGTAACTCCTGCGGCAGGCCTTGTGGTGCTCCCACAGTACAAGCTCGTGCCAAACCCAGAATTTGTTTCTTACTACTACCAACTGCTAGTAAGGTACACGTGCATTGCACGCATGAGATTCTGGTGGTTTGTGCATTATGCTTCTACATGTGGAGTCTTCTAAATTCTACATGTGGCAAAATCTGGTGGAATGTAGATCATATCCAACGGCCAGTAGTGCTCGGATTTGCCATCTTTGTACCGTCGGATTGGCTTCATCCAACGACCAACATTCAAAGTTATTTACACACTATATAGGGGTATAGATATAGATGTTTGTTTTGCAGCCTAAGGTTGCTACGCCTAAGCTTAGGCGTGCCACAATATCTCAGGCATGTGTTTGGTTCATTTCTACACTTGTGGCTTGCCACACTTTTCTAGCTACACGGTCCACATGTCATAGACTCAACTTCTTGCCAAATCTTGCCACACTTGTGGTGGCCATTTTGTTAGCCACATTTTTTTATGGCAGACACAGGTGTTGTTTGGTTTTAGGCCTAGCAATGCCACACTTTATCATACAATGTTGCCAAACTTGCCTAAGGTTAGGGGTTGTTTGGTTTGTGACTAAGGGGCTGTTTG
Organism: Triticum aestivum; assembly: GCF_018294505.1. Classification (NCBI taxonomy): domain Eukaryota; kingdom Viridiplantae; phylum Streptophyta; class Magnoliopsida; order Poales; family Poaceae; genus Triticum; species Triticum aestivum. The sequence goes on from NC_057804.1 coordinate 601,451,259, forward strand.
AATTGTGACTATCTTTGCCATATATTGCCACATGATTTTTGCCACACTTGCCTTAGTTGAGTTGCTCAAATTGGCGTTAGCCACACTTTGGCTTGCCAAAGGGAATCTTGCCACACTTTTTGTGTCTATGACATGTGGGGCTCACTGCTCATAAAAAAATCTTTTCCTTAGGTGTGGCTAGAACCAAGCACCTAGCTAACTTGGTCAAACTTGCCTAAGGTTAGGTGTGGCAAAGCGTGGCAAGGTGTGGCTAGGAATCAAACAACCACTAAGATTGCCAAAGATTGCCACACGTAAGGCTAAGCAAGTTTGACTAACTTAGGTGAGTGTTTGGTTCAAGGCACACCTTAGGAAAGCCACACTAAGGCCCACATGACATACACACAAAAATGTGGCAAGATTCCCTTAGGCTTGCCAACTTGTGGCTCTCATTTTGAAGAACTAAGAGGATGTTTGGTTCTAGGCCTAGCATTGCCAAACTTTGCCACAGATTTTTGCCAAGCTCGCCTAAGGTTAGTTCATCAAAATGAGTCACAAGTTGGCAAGCCTAAGAGAATCTTGCCACACTTTTTGTATGTATGCCATGTTGGGTCCAAGTGTGGCTTGCCTAAGATGTGGCTGAAACCAAACACTCACCTAAGTTGGTCAAACTTTCCTAACCTAAAGTGTGGCAATCTTTGGCAAAGTTAGTCACAAACCAAACAACCTCTAACTTTGCCTAAGCTTAGTTATGGCAAAGTTAGTCATGAATTAAGTTCAACCATGGAGTCTTCTAGATTTCACATGTGTTAGAATCTGGTGGAATGTAGATGATATCCAACGGCCAGTAGTGCTCGGATTTGCCATCTTTGTACTGTCGGATTGGCGTCATCCAACGACCAACTTTCAAAGTTTTTCACACACTATATAGGGGGCATAGATATAGATGTGCCGGCCCGTTGCAATGGATCCAAAGTATATCTATTTAGTGGAGTGCACTCTAAACACATTATCTATTTATTTTTCTCTAACCTTTTGTAGCCATGCAACCAAGCCACATAAGCTTCATGAGTGCCCCCCACATCATATTATTCAAACTACGTTGACTGAAAAAAAAGATAAATCACCCAAAACAAGATCTTCCCGTTTTTTGTTCCTTTGATGCTGTGCCGTGCACGTACCTACTAGTTGTATAGTGGTAGTACTAGTTGTATAGTACAAACTTGGTACTAGGAGGAGTAGTACTAGTACAGAATGTTCCTACTCTATCAACGAGCCCCATCTTGACACCAAATTTCTTGGCTTCCATGCTATAGCAAGATCTTCCCCCCGTTTCTGTTTTCCAACCCGGCGACGGGCGGGGTGCGATTTGACAAAGTCGGTTTGCTCAACGGCGGTCCCACATGAAAGTGAAAATGCTAGGCAATACGCCTTTCCTAAGCTATGTGTCGTGCCGGATGGGCCGTGGAGTACTCCCAATTCCCGGGCGTGTGGGGGTGCGACGCGAATGTGGCAGGCCTTTTCCTTTTACTAGCAATGTGCTCGTGCGTTGCGACGGATCCAAAGTACTAGAATAGTAGTACTTGTTCACAAACCTGAAAGAAATCACTCTTGTTTTGATATACTCCTAATATATTACTCCCTCCATTCCAAAATATTTGTCTTTTTAGAGATTTCAAATGGACTATCACATATGGATTATATAGACATATTTTGAAGTGTAGATTGACTCATTTTGCTCCGTATGTAGTCACTTATTGAAATCTCTAGAAAGACAAATATTTAGGAACGGAGGGAGTACTTTTCACTCAAAATATATTTCTCAGGCTGTTTTGATGAGATGAGGGAGGGATGTGGTTGCTTTCAAGATAATAAGGGGTTTTCTGCAAATTGGAGCAGAGAAGTGGGCTCTTGTTGCAAAAATGCCACAACTTACCTCACAACCGTTAGATGCAGATCTAATGGTCAGAAACGACGGATGGCAGACACACCACCATCACCAACTGAGTCTTTTATAGGAGTTGGAGTAGAGAAACATGTATAAATTGTAACATTTGGTTCTGCTCCTTGACATGACTAATAGATAGAAATAATGATTGCAAATGCTAGGGAGGGGCTATTTCCGCCAAATAAGCAGGGTACGTAGTAGCTAGGTTGACGCATCGTCGGTTTGGTCACACATGGTCCGACATGTTATAGTGTTTCTAGCAAGATGCCCGCGCATTGCATGAAGTTGATGGAAAAGGTAAGCACAACTTATAAATTGACAGATGGAGTACTAGTTACAGTGGTGCATATAATTAAGCAAAGGGATCACACATGTCGGTATTGACTGGAACGAGAATGCAATAGCACAATAAGAATTAAGGCCATGATGATTCAATCGCAGTGGTGGTTACAGAAGGCAAGAAGAAAGATGCATCCATCAATGTACGACCTCCTCCTCCTCAACTTAGTGCGCTGGGCTACCGACCAACGGCGAAGGAGCGGAGGCTTTTGTGGTGAGGTCGAGGTGCTTCTCAGCAAAGGCATCCAAGGCTTCCAGCCAGTTGAGGAAGGCCAACATCATAGCGTCCTCACTGGCCTTGTAGATACCTATGTACATGATTTGCTCGTACACATGGATGTGTATCGACGAATTCTTGCAGGGCGAGGCGCCTCACGGCGAGCGCGACCTCCAGGTGGACATTCTTCGTGGCGTCAGCGGGCAGTCGCAGGGCCATTAGTGCATGAAAGAGGTTCCGGCCATGGAGGCCGATTAGGGTGGCAGGCAATAAGGAGCCCGGACGCGCGGGCTGGAGGAGTACGGCAATGTCATCTGCGAGCTTCTTGAGGATGGTGAACTTTTTGCTGGTGGCAACGATCATCTGGTCCAACTGAGAGTCGTAGTTGGCGTCGACGGTGGCCATCCACCAGCCGGTCTCCAACACCGTATGGAGACAATCCTCGGTGCCATGCCACAGGCCGGCGTCGTGGACCATCTGGCACATCCGATGGCCGCTCGCGCGCATCGCTACCATGGGTCTGGAGTGAGCTCTTTTGTGCTTAGTGTAGGTGCTTAGGTTCGTATGATGTGGTAGATGCATTGGAATGGAGGGGCGCCTTTATATGAGGGCAAACTTCGTTGCATTCACATCGTGCAACCTCTTTTCCCGATCCTCCTCCCATTACTTCCCTCATGCATTAATTCAAGGAGGATGCATTGGCCATTCAACATTTCAGGAACCGCTACTCCCTCCCTCGTCTGCACTAAAGCCGTATCGGGAACTGCGCCGCCCGCTGTCAAATCGAATACTCCCTCCGTCTAGGTGAGTAAGTTGATGACCCACAAGTGTATGGGATCAATCGTAGTCCTTTCGATAAGTAATAGTGTCGAACCCAACGAGGAGGAGAAGGAAATGATAAGCGGTTTTCAGTAAGGTTTTCTCTGCAAGCACTGAAATTGTAGGTGATAGATAGTTTTGTGATAAGATAAATAGTAACGAGTAACAAGTAAATAAAATAAGTAAAGTGCAGCAAGGTGGCCCAATCCTTTATGTAGCAAAGGATAAGCCTGGACAATTCTAATAATGAGAAAGGAGCTCCCGAGGACACATGGGAATTATCGTCAAGCTAGTTTTCATCACGTTCATATGATTTGCATTCGGTACTTTGATAATTTGATATGTGGGTGGACCAATGCTTGGGTACTGCCCTTACTTGGACAAGCATCCCACTTATGATTAACCCCTATTGCAAGCATCCGCAACTACAAAAAAGTATTAAGGTAAACCTAACCACAACATGAAACATATGGATCCAAATCAGCCCCTAACGAAGCAACACATAAACTAGGGTTTAAGCTTCTGTCACTCTAGCAACCCATCATCTACTTATTACTTCCCTATGCCTTCCTCTAGGCCCAAATAATGGTGAAGTGTCATGTAGTCGACGTTCACATAACACCACTAGAGGAAAAGACAACATACATCTCATCAAAATATCGAACGAATACCAAATTCACATGACTACTAATAGCAAGACTTCACCCATGTCCTCAGGAACAAACGTAAATACTCACAAAGCATATTCATGTTCATAATCAGAGGTGTAATAATATGCATTAAGGATCTGAACATATGATATTCCACCAAGTAAACCAATAAGTATCAACTACAAGGAGTAATCAACACTACTAGCAACCCACAGGTACCAATTTGTGGTTTTGGATACAAGATTGGATACAAGAGATGAACTAGGGTTTGAGAGGAGATGGTGCTGGTGAATATGTTGATGGAGATTGACCCCCTCTCGATGGGAGGATCGTTGGTGATGACATTGGTGATGATTTCCCCCTCCTGGAGGGAAGTGTCCCCGGCAGAACAGCTCTGCCAGAGCCCTAGATTGATTCCGCCAAGGTTCCACCTCGTGGCGGCGGAGTTTCATCCCGTAAGCTTGCCCACGATTTTTTCCAGGGTAAGATCAATGATATAGCAGAAAATGGACACCGGAGGCCCACCAGGGGGCCCAGGAGATAGGGGGCGCCCTATAGGGGGGGGGGGCGCCCCCTGTCTCGTGGACAGGGTGTGGGCCCCCTGGTGTATTTCTTTCGCTCAGAAATTCTTATTAATTACAAAAAGTTGTTTTGTGGAGTTTCAGGACTTTTGGGGTTGTGCAGAATAGGTTTCCAACATTTGCTCCTTTTCCAGCCAGAATTCCAGCTGCCGGCATTCCCCCTCTTCATGATAAACCTTGTAAAATAAGAGAGAATAGCCATAAGTATTGAGATATAATGTGTAATAACAACCCATAATGCAATAAATATTGACATAAAAGCATGATGCAAAATGGACGTATCAACTCCCCCAAGCTTAGACCTCACTTGTCCTCAAGCGGAAGCCGAAATCGGAAATATGTCCACATGTTTAGAGATAGAGGTGTCGATAAAAATAAAATACGGACATGTGGGCATGATGATCATTCTTATTACAACAACAAATATAGAATTTATCATATGATTTCTATGCTTGAGTAACAATCAATTCACAATGTCAAGTATGGTTCAAAAACTTCATTGGGAACTAACAAACTATAATCCTGGTCATTGAAGCAATTGCAATTTATGGTAACACCGGAAAGAGTCAACAATAGAGCTTTTCAGCAAGCTCACATACTCAACTATCTCGTAGTCTTCTACAATTGCTAACACTCATGCAGTACTTGTGGTTATGGAGTATTAACCAGACACTGAGAAAGATAGGGGCTTATTGTGTTTCCTCCCAACGTATTCACCTTTAGGTGATGTCAACAATAATTGCCCATGCTAACGAACATCCAATTGGACATATGTATCATGATCTTTCAAACATGAGGAGCTTGCCAAAGGATAAAATGAAAAAGGGAAAGGTGAGGATCACCTTGACTCAAGTCCAAAATAAAAACATAAAGTAAGAACATAAAGTAAAGATAGGCCCTTCGCAGAGGGAAGCAGAGGTTGTCATGCGCTTTTAGGGTTGGATACACAAAATCTTAGTACGAAAGAATGTCACTTTATATTGCCACTTGTGTATGGACCTTTATTATGCAGTCCGTCACTTTTATTGCTTCCATAACAAGATCGTATAAAGCTTATTTTCTCCGCACTAATAAGTCATGCATATTTAGAGAGCAATTTTTATTGCTTGCACCGATGACAACTTACTTGAAGGATCTTACTCAAAGCATAGGTAGATATGGTGGACTCGCATGGCAAGACTGGGTTTAAGGGTATTTGGAAGCACAAGTAGTATCTCCACTTGGTGCTAGGAATTTGCTAGCATGAGGGGGAAAGGCAAGCTCAACATGTTTGTAAGGTCAATGACAATATACTTTAATTGAGATGTGAGAAAACATAAACCATTATGTTGTCTTCCTTGTCCAACGTCAACTCTTTTAGCATGTCATACTTAATGAGTTCTCACAGTCATAAAAGATGTCCATGATAGTATATTTATATGTGAACCTCTCCTTCCTTATCACTTCCTATTAATTGCAATGATGACCAAAACTACGTTCATCAACTCTCAACAATTTTTATGCCTCATACTTTCTATATGTGAAGTTATCACTATCCATAAGATCAATATGAGCTCTTTTATTCTTTCTACTTTCTCAAGATCATAGCAACCAAGCAAAGCCCTTGACTCAACATTAATCTTTATTATAGATAGCTCACAGACTCGAATACAAAAAGAGATCACAATGCAGAACTCGAACCACTTGATATCAAAACTTCAATCTACTATATCAAGATACTACTAAAAGGATTGAACTAAATAAAGCGGTAAAGACAGGAGTGTGATGGTGATACAATACCGGGGCACCTCCCCCAAGCTTGGCAGTTGCCAAGGGGAGTGCCCATACCCATGTGATTATGTCCTCGGAGGTGGTGAAGTAGGATTTGTTGATGATGTAGGCTTGTCGTCCGTCTTCCAGGGCATAGGCTCTCCAACATAGAAGGATGATCGAGTCTCCGGGATCCTTAAATCTGCAGCCAAACTCATCCTCTTGAATCTATATTCATACTCACAGTTCTGGTTTTGCAGGTCGTAGATCTGGGTTGGAGGTGCTCGATTTTCTCTTGAAGCTTGAAGATGGTCTCACCAATGACTTTGGCATCCAGCTTGTGGTTGTTGGTGAACTCTGTGATCATCATTTGGTTGGCGTTGAGTCCATGCTCCAGCATCCCTTGACACTTGAAAACTTGCTGCTCCACGACTTCGAGCTTTGTCTCCACGCTCCTGGTACGCCTTGGTCCCTCCACATCGCGGATGTGCAGCACCCCCTCACGCATCTCAATGGTTTGAGGGTGTTGCAGCACCTCCGCGAGATAGGGATTGCCCTCTCGAAAAACTTGTCCTTGGGAGCGTTTGAAGATGCCATGATGCTCTAAAACCGAAATAGAAATAGCTCGAAACGAAAATGAGGATATTTGCGTGATACGGTGGTCAAAACCTCCGGGAGTATATATAATGAATTTTTTCTGACCAAAATACATAACGTGCAAGAAAACAAAGTCCGGGAAGCACACGAGGTGCCCACGAGACAGGGGGCGCGCCCAGTAGGGGGGGGGGGCGCCCTCCACTCTCGTGGGAGCCTCGTGTCCCTTTCGTACTACTTCTTTCTTCCTAAAATTCTTAAATTTTCCAAAACTGATAAAAATTGCCATTGGAGTTGTTTTGGAGTCAGTTTACTTACCGTACCACATACCTATACCTTTTCGGAGTCTGAGACATTCTGGAAAGTGTCCCTTATGTAGTCCTCAGGGGTTACGGTTTCAATAATATTAGTTTCAACATTGATAGGATTACCTAAAATATAATGTTTAATTCTTTTACCGTTTACCACCCTTGGACTCGTGCCTTCGAAGTTGTTGATTTTTATGGCACCAGAACGATAGACCTCCTCGATAACGTAAGGACCTTCCCATTTTGAGAGAAGTTTTCCTGCAAAAAATCTTAAGCGAGAGTTGAATAATAATACATAGTCTCCTACGTTAAACTCACGCTTTTGTATCCTCTTATCATGCCAGCGTTTGACTTTTTCTTTGAATAGCTTGGCATTCTCATAGGCTTGAGTTCTCCATTCATCAAGGGAGCTAATATCAAACAACCTCTTCTCACCGGCAAGTTTGAAGTCATAGTTGAGCTCTTTAATAGCCCAATATGCCTTATGTTCAAGTTCAAGAGGCAAATGACACGCTTTTCCATAAACCATCTTATATGGAGACATACCCATAGGATTTTTGTATGCAGTTCTATAGGCCCATAATGCATCATCAAGTTTTTTGGACCAATTCTTTCTAGATCTATTCACAGTCTTTTGCAAAATTAATTTGAGCTCTCTATTGCTCAACTCTACTTGACCACTAGACTGCGGATGATAAGGAGATGCGATTCTATGATTGACATCATACTTAGCAAGCATCTTACGGAAAGCACCATGAATAAAATGTGAACCACCATCAGTCATAAGATATCTAGGGACTCCAAACCTCGGAAAAATAACTTCTTTAAGCATTTTAATAGAAGTGTTATGATCAACACTACTAGTTGGAATAGCTTCTACCCACTTAGTAACGTAATCAACAGCAACTAAAATATGTGTATAACCATTAGAGGCAGGAAAAGGTCCCATATAATCAAAGCCCCAAACATCAAACGGTTCAATAACAAGAGAGTAATTCATAGGCATTTCTTGACGTCTACTAATGTTACCTACTCTTTGGCATTCATCACAAGATAAGACAAACTTACGAGCATCTTTGAAGAGAGTAGGCCAATAAAAACCAGATTGTAGTACCTTGTGTGCAGTTCTATCTCCAGCGTGGTGTCCTCCATAGGATTCAGAGTGACACTTATGTAGGATCTGTTCCTATTCATACTCAGGCACACAACGTTGAATAACACCATCTACTCCTTCTTTATAAAGGTGTGGGTCATCCCAGAAGTAATGTCTTAAATCATAAAAGAACTTTTTCTTTTGCTGGTATGTGAAACTAGGCGGTATAAATTTAGCAACAATGTAATTAGCATAATCAGCATACCAAGGAGCAGTACGAGAAGCATTGACGACCGCTAATTGTTCATCAGGAAAGCTATCATTAATAGGCAGTGGGTCATCAAGAACATTCTCTAACCTAGACAAGTTATCTGCAACGGGGTTCTCAGCTCCCTTTCTATCAATAATATGCAAATCAAATTCTTGGAGCAAGAGAACCCATCTAATGAGTCTAGGCTTAGCATCCTTCTTTTCCATAAGATATTTAATAGCAGCATGATCAGTGTGAATAGTAACTTTGGAATCAACAATATAAGGTCTAAACTTATCACATGCAAACACAACTGCTAAGAACTCTTTTTCAGTAGTAGCATAATTTCTCTGGGCAGTATCAAGAGTCTTACTAGCATACTGGATAACATTCAATTTCTTATCGACTCTTTGCCCTAGAACAACACCTACAGCATAATCACTAGCATCACAAATAATTTTAAAAGGTAAATTCCAATCAGGTGGCTGAACAATAGGTGCAGTGATCAAAGCTTTCTTAAGTATTTAAATGCTTCTACACAAATCATTATCAAAGACAAAAGGATATCTTTTTGCAATAAATTAGTCAGAGGCCTAGAGATTTTAGAAAAGTCCTTAATGAACCTCCTATAAAAACCGGCATGACCAAGGAAAGTTCTTATACCTTTTATGTCCTTGGGACATGGCATCTTTTCAATAGCATCAACTTTGGCTTTATCAACTTCAATACCTCTCTCAGAGATCTTATGCCCCAAGACAATGCCTTCATTAACCATAAAGTGACACTTTTTCCCAATTCAGGACGAGACTAGTGTCTTCGCATCTCTGCAAAACTCGATCAAGGTTGCTCAAACAATCATCAAAAGAGGATCCATAGACGGAGAAGTCATCCATGAATACCTCACAAATCTTTTCACAAAAATCAGAAAATATAGCCATCATGCATCTTTGAAAGGTAGCAGGTGCATTACATAAACCAAAAGGCATACGTCTATAAGCAAAAGTACCAAAAGGGCAAGTAAAAGTAGTTTTAGATTGATCCTTCGCTGACACAGGTATCTGAGAGAAACCAGAATAACCATCTAGAAAGCAAAATGTGTGTGTTTGGATAGTCTTTCTAGCATTTGATCAATAAAAGGTAAAGGGTAATGATCTTTCTTAGTAGCTTTATTTAACTTATGGAAATCAATTACCATCCTATAACCTGTAATAATTCTTTGTGTGATCAATTCATCTTTATCATTAGGAACAACGGTAATACCTCCCTTTTTAGGAACGCAATGGACAGGGCTTACCCATTCACTATCAGCAACGGGATAAATAATACCTGCCTCAAGGAGCTTTAATATCTCCTTCCTTACCACTTCCTTCATCTTGGGAATTAATAGTCTTTGAGGATCTCTAACTGGTTCATCATCCTCCAATGTAATTTTGTGTTGACATAACGTGGGACTTACGCCCTTAAGATCATCCAGAGTATATCCAATAGCAGCTCGATGCTTCTTCAAAGTTTTCAATAATCTTTCTTCTTCTTTCTCTGAAAGGTAGCACTAACAATAACAGGATATATTTTCTTTTCATCGAGATAAGCATACTGAATATTATTAGGTAGAGGTTTGAGTTCAAACACGGGATCACCCTTGGGTGGTGGGGGATCCCCAAGAATTTCAATAGGAAGGTTATGTTTCAGCATAGGTTCCTGTTTAAGGAACACTTAATCTATTTCCCTTCTTTCTTTCATAAACATATCATTTTCATGGTCTAGCAAATATTGTTCTAACGGATCAGTAGGAAGCACGACAATAGAAGCAAGACCAATTATTTCATATTTACTAGATAATTCTTTATCACGGGGTTGTCTACGAAATTTAGCAAAATTAAACTCATGAGTCATATCATCTAAGCCTATCGTAACAACACCCTTTTTGCAATCAATCATAGCTTTAACAATGTTCAAGAAGGGTCTACCAAATATAATGGGGCAAAAGGCATCTTGAGGGGAAGTAAGAACAAGAAAATCAGCTGGGTATTTAACCTTCCCACACAAAACTTCAACATCTCTAACAATCCCAATTGGTGAAATAGTATCTCTATTAGCAAGCTTGATAGTAACATCAATATCTTCCAATTCAACGGGTGCAATGTCATGCATAATTTGTTTATATAAGTCATAGGGTATTGCACTAGCACTAGCACCCATATCACATAAGCCATGATAACAATGATCTCCTATTTTAACAGAAATAATAGGCATGCGTACAGCGGGCCTATGTGTCTTAGTGTCTAGTTTTGCAATATTAGCAGCTTCATCACAGAAATAAATATCATGCCCATCTAAATCCTCATCCAAGAGATCTTTAACCATAGCAATACTAGGTTCAACATTAATTTGCTCAGGAGGTGTATAAGTCCTAGTATTACTCTTACGAACAATAGAAGCTTTAGCATGATCCTTTATCCTAATAGGAAAAGGAGGTTTTTCAACATAAGCAGTAGGAACAATAGGATAACTATAGGTAATAGTCTTTTCTTCGACTGTAATAGGTGCAACTACTTTCACTTCAACAGGAGGATTATATTTAAACCACTTCTCTTTAGGGAGATCAATGTGAGTAGCAAAAGATTCACAGAAAGTAGCTACTATCTCAGAGTCAAGTCCATACTTAGCGCTAAATCCACGAAAAGCATCGGTATTCATAAAAGATTTAACACAAACGAACTTAGGTGTCATACCTGACTCCTTACCATCGTCAGAACCCCAATCTTCAGAGTTGTGTTTAATTCCTTCCAACAAGTCCCATTTGAAATCAATAGTCTTCAGCATATAAGAACCAGCACAGGAAGTATCGAGCAGGTTGCAATTATCAAGAGAAAGCCGAGCATAAAAGTTCCGAATAATCATTTCCCAAGAGAGCTCATGATTGGGGCATGAATATAACATTGACTTAAGCCTCCCCCAAGCTTGAGCGATGCTTTCTCCTTCGCGAGGCCAGAAATTATATATGTAATTACGATCACGATGAACAAAATGGATAGGATATAACTTCTAGTGAAATTCCAACTTCAATCGCTTATAATTCCAAGATCTCGTATCATCACATAGCCTATGCCATGTCAATGCATCTCCCTTCAAAGATAAAGGGAAGACCTTCCTTTTGACAACATCATCGGGAATACCTGCAAGCTTAAATAATCCACAAACTTCATCCACAAAGATAAGGTGTAAATCGAGATGCAATGTTCCATCTCCTACAAATGGATTAGCTAGCAGTTTTTCTATCATAACCAAAGGGATCTCAAAATAAATATTTTCATAAAGTTCAGTAGGTTGAGGAGCAACTCTTTGCTCTTCTGGTTGGGGCGAAGATACCCCAAACAAGCCCCTCAAAGGATTAGTTTCCATAGTGACAAGTAATAGAAAATTTCAGCACACTATATAAATGTTTCCTTACCAAGTTCCACTAACCAAAAGTGCTACACTCCGTGGAAACGGCGTCGGAAAAGAGTCTTGATGACCCACAAGTGTATGGGATCAATCGTAGTCCTTTCGATAAGTAATAGTGTCGAACCCAACGAGGAGCAGAAGGAAATGATAAGCGGTTTTCAGTAAGGTTTTCTCTGCAGACACTGAAATTGTAGGTGATAGATAGTTTTGTGATAAGATAAATAGTAATGAGTAACAAGTAAATAAAATAAGTAAAGTGCAGCAAGGTGGCCCAATCCTTTATGTAGCAAAGGATAATCCTGGACAATTCTAATAATGAGAAAGGAGCTCCCGAGGACACATGGGAATTATCGTCAAGCTAGTTTTCATCACGTTCATATGATTTACATTCAGTACTTTGATAATTTCATATGTGGGTGGACCGGTGCTTGGATACTGCCCTTACTTGGACAAGCATCCCACTTATGATTAACCCCTATTGCAAGCATCCGCAACTACAACAAAATTATTAAGGTAAACCTAACCATAGCATGAAACATGTGGATCCAAATCAGCCCCTAACGAAGCAACACATAAACTAGGGTTTAAGCTTCTGTCACTCTAGCAACCCATCATCTACTTATTACTTCCCTATGCCCTCCTCTAGGCCCAATAATGGTGAAGTGTCATGTAGTCGATGTTCACATGACACCACTGAGAAGAAGACAACATACATCTCAACAAAATATTGAACGAATACCAAATTCACATGACTACTAATAGCAAGACTTCACCCATGTCCTCAGGAACAAACGTAACTACTCACAAAGCATATTCATGTTCATAATCAGAGGTGTAATAATATGCATTAAGGATCTGAACATATGATCTTCCACCAAGTAAACCAACAAGTATCAACTACAAGGAGTAATCAACACTACTAGCAACCCGCAGGTACCAATTTGTGGTTTTGGATACAAGATTGGATACAAGAGATGAACTAGGGTTTGAGAGGAGATGGTGCTGGTGAATATGTTGATGGAGATTGACCCCCTCTCGATAGACGGAGAAGTCATAGACGGAGAAGTCATCCATAGACGGAGAAGTCATCCATAGACGGAGAAGTCTCCAAGCCGGCGAGCACGCCGGTATGGGCATCATCGCTGCCGCGTCATACCGTGCCACCAATGGCTGCGGTGGCTGCGCCTCCCGTGTCTGTGGGCGCACCTCCCGTGCCTGCGGCAGCGCCATGCAGGCAGAGACAGAAGCCAGGTGCGTGGAGAGCGACGAGCCGGTGGCCAACTTCTCCGTGTCTGCCGCCATCATCGGGGAGAAGTAGAACACGAGAAGCCACCACCACTTGGGACCCATGAAGGCCACCGCCGAGGCGAAGACTGCGCATTCAGGTGGTTTCTTTGCTGCTTCGTCTCTTCAGAGGACCTTCGTTGACACCGCAAGTGTCTGACGGACATGAGGAAGACAAAGGGATCCGCGGGCGGCCATTTAGATTATGTACTCCCTCTCCAGCTGGCGGGAAATATTTGTTCTAAGAATGGATAAATTGTATGTATCTATAACTAAAATAAGTCTAGATACATCCATTTCTAGGACAAGTATTTCCAGACGGAGGGAGTATTAATTATACCAAGAGAGCCGGATTGGCACCGCTTAGTTCATGTAAATGTAATGAAATCTATCATGTTTATATGAAGATCCGTCTTTTTTATACGAAATCCTTCATGCTTATATGAAATCAGTCTGTGTTTGCACGAATTTCATCTGGTTGGTTAGAGTTGTGAAAATGTATGCCGCTGGCGTTTGATGTCGTCCTCTGCGGAAGGAAGCGGGAGGAAATTTGCCGGCTGCCGTTGGAGATGCTCTTATGCTGGAAATAATAGAGTGACATCCAATCCATTTGAGTTAATTGCGTGTATGATTGTCCCTCTATAAAAAGTTAATTGCATGTACAGTGTACACGTGACTTGTAGGGTGGCTACAACTTCGTACAGAAAGTTAAAAAGAAACAAGTCCATCCTTAATCTTTTATTCTAAGTACTCTGTGGGTTCCACTGTCAGTATAGTAGCGAAAGAAGTATATATTAAATAAGTAATATATAATATAAAAATCAAAAGTTAAAGACAAAATTCGAACCCATGTCATCACGTTGCGAGCATCCAGCGCTAACCAGTCTAGCACATTTTTGTTGTAGACCATGCTGGAGATATATCTCCATGCCTACTCTTATACTCCATCCTTTCCTGAATATTTGTCTTTTTCATATTTCAAATGGACTACCACATACGGATGCGTATGTAGACATATTTTAGAGTGTAGATTCACTCATTTTGCTCCGTATGTAGTCACTTGTTGAAATCTGTAAAAAGACAAATAATCCCTCCGTCCGGAAATACTTGTCATCAAAATGGATAAAAGGAAATGTATCTAGACGTGTTTTAGTTTTAGATACATATCTTTTTATCCATTTTGATGACACGTATTTTTGGACAGAGGGAGTATTTAGGAACGGAGGGAGTAGAAAACAGAGTTGGTGATGATGGTGTGCGTGCCACCCTACAATATAGGCCATCGGATTTATATCTAACGGATAGGAAGGAAACTATGGAAATTTTGCAAAAATATACCCACACCCCTCTCCACGTTCGATAATAAGGCCTTCATTCGTTCATCCTTTTCTCTCACAAGATAAACTACTCATACAAATGCATCTTGATGTTCCGTGCAACGCACGGGCATGTAGCTAGTTTCTTTTCAAATAGTTACTGCGATAATTGGGTTGAAGTGATATATTTTATGTCTGCCCCAAATGATTTCAGATTCACTAGTAGTAACAAAGAAAAGGTTGCCTTGTTAATTAACAGAAAACAGGGTGAAAACTATCACATGAGGCCGGTAAAAACAAGGCACACTAGATTCAGCGTCATCGTCACTACAGCTGTGCGCACGCGACAAGTCTACATATCGAGGAGGCTACTAAGCGAGGCATAGAGACACAATGTTAGAGAAACGAATTGACAGATTATGATCAGATCGAGTTGTCACCCTTCTGCTATCATTGTTGGGGTGAGAGGGGAGGGGAAGGAGAGAAAGACGTATCGAGAGTGTGCGCGGTAGGCACAGAGGCACAACTAGCGAGTGTGTGTGTGTTTGAAAGAGGAGTAGATAGATTACTATCAAGATCGAGGTGCCACCCTACTCCTTCGGTGTCGGGTAGTGTGTGTGTGTGTATGTGTGTGTGTTTGAGAGAGAAGCCAGTCGATAGATTAGTATCAAGATCGAGGTGTCACCCTACTCCTTCGGTGTTGGGAAGTGTGTGTGTGGGGGGGGGGGCAGTGACACTCACATATCTCTACCCTTATAAAAAACAGAGTTGGTGATGATGGTGTTCCTGCCATCCTACAATATAGGCCATCCGATTTATATCCGACGGATAGGAAGGAAACTATGACAATTTTGCAAAAAGATACCCACACCCGTCTCCGCATTTGCAAATAAGGCATTCCCTCGTTCATCCTTTTCTCCCACAAGATAAACTACTCATACAAATGCATCTTGATGTTTCGTGCAACGCCTGGACATCTTGCTAGTAGGGAGAAGGAGTTTGTGTGACACATATCTAGCTATACTAAGGGATAGGTAGATAGCATTTGTGCGAGGAATACTTAAAGCATCACGAAGATAAACAAACGGTGTGCATGCAAGTGCCAGAAAAAATGAAGCAAGAAACAATGTGCGCGCGCGCACGCGTGTGTTTATGTGTGTGTGTGTGTGAGAGAGAGAGAGAGCGAAATCTCAAAACAAAAGGTGCTCTGCTGGAATCCCATTGTATATACTCATATGGTTCCGGAACTCGAGTTAACATTAGGCATATGTGTGAGCGACATTATTATACTTTGAGACATCAGTGGCTGTGGGTGGGCGGAATTAAAGGGGTGGGCGTGTAAGACAGAGAGAGCGTGTGTGTTTCTGTGTGAGAGACTTGTAGGACGGGGTAGAAAGACGAATTCTAACCTTGACGAGGGAGGGAAATACATGAAGTGCGCGTGTGTGATTCCGATGCCCACAGGGCACTACTAGGGAAAACCATAGTAGTAGCGCGGGTTTAAAGCCCACTAGTAGCGCGTGGGGCCGCGCTACTAATAAGGCGCTACAGCTATTACTTAGCAGTAGCGCGTGTGACACGCGCTACTGCTAAGACACATAGCGGCAGCGCTTGTTCACACCTGCGCTGCTGCTAATCTAGCTAGTTGCAGCGTGTTTATTGTCCATCACTACTAGTATTCTTTTTTAAGTGTATTTATCCGCCGTGATACAAATTTTGGTACAATACCAATTATGAGGTTTATATCATTATGTCCATAACAATGTGTCAAATGAAGGTGGATTAGGTTCAAGTGGAGGCAATATGTGGTGCATGTCAAAAGTATACTAATAATCCAAACTTGATCTAGTTTGGACTAGTAGTACTTTTGATGTGCACCACATGTTGCCTCCACTTGAATCTAATCCGCCAACACAAGCTATTTAATCATCATCATAGTCATTACCACCAACAATATTTATTTAATCACCACTAACACTAGCTAATAATAATCAACATATCATTACCACCAACACTAGCTATTTAATCATCATAGTCATAGTGTAGCACATCATCATCTTCAAACTCATTTCTAGCTAGCTAATCCCTCCTACTGCTCTCTCTCAGGTAAAATAACATAAAGCATGTGTAGCTCTCCTCCTTCATCAAGTTGGAGCATGCAGATGAACCTGTCTCCTAATCGTGGGCTGCACTTTTGTTTGCTGCCCCTAGTACTTCTCTGCGCTCCTCCATCACAGATTTGGTTCAGTCTTTCACTATTAAGAATTCGTCGCTAATCCTGAATGCACTATAGTGATTTGTAGGATATCTTGGCCGTAAGCTAACAATACTCATGGTACCTTTAGTCTCGATCCCATGAGGCACAATATTCATCGGGAGTCCCTGTTGAAGAACATCGTATGGTAACATACTTAGCAATGAAGTTTAGCTTAAAAAATGATGTATGGAAAAGATGCACTGAGGACAAATAGTAAAAATCTTACCATCTTTCCTAAATAGATGTGACCGTAGTTCATTACGTACACTACTGGTCGCACGTTTTCAGTACTAACATTTCTAAATCCAGGAAGAAAATTTGTCTTGACAATATCAAGATCCACAAGCCATGAAACATAATGACTTAGCTCCTCACAATTTAGTTCAGCCCCGACACAGTAGTAGGTCCTGTCTACCAAGCGCTAGACATGTTTGCTTGAACGGAAATAAGCTGACAATAGAAATTAGTTGTCAACTATTTTTGAATAAAGAATATAAAAGACATAAATATGGTTGAGAAACTCACATAATGGTATAAGTGGAGGCGTCTGCAGATCGACGCAGATGTCGGTATTACCTTCAATATCATCTTCCGGACGAATATCAAAGGTGATAACCATATCAGGCTCAAATGCATAAGTCTTGCATAGTGCTCGCCATGTTTTGCATCCAAAATAGGTGTAGTCGTCTGAATTATTGTATAATTTTTCCTGGAAAATATAACCGTGCTCGGTCTTCAAATAAACTTTATTTACCTCCATAGTATGACTGAAACCTATCTTATCCAATACAAAAACTCTTGCATGGCAGGGGATACGCTAGTATAATAGTAAAATAAATAAATTATAAGTTGAAGCAAATGAAGCAGATGTCATGCTTAATTACGAAAAGAGACTTGTTGTTATGACTTACTGTATCCACTTCAAAGTTCTCGTCGAGCTTGATGCTGAAGCGCCTATCATCATCTAGGAAGATTCCATCGCATAGGCCGCGCTGATCTTCGCAGTATTCGCAAATACCAAAATCCTTTTCATCGTCAGACATTTCCTATGTTCATAGTTGAAACATTAATTGAAAATTGACCGAAGACAACTACCAGGATACTCAACACACAAATCTGGGGCACTCGATATTTCCTACATATTCTGGCACAAGTCAGGCCAAAATTCACGGAAAAATCTGGCATGACCTTTGCTGAAATAGGACATATTGAGCGCCTGAAATTTGCCGGAACGGAAATGAATCAACACTCCGGCAAAACATAGGCCACTCGGAGGTGTAACCTGCAAACATGACCGTCCTTTGGGCAAGCACATATCCTATTTGAGCAACACAAGATGTACATTTCAACATCTTATAGGACTCAAATTAGCATGCATTCAATAAGCAAAAGTAAATCATCTCATGCGTCTGTACATCGTCGAATATTATCACTAATACATCCCGAATAGTATCATACATATAACATCACTAATACAACTAAAACCCTAGCGCACGACGGGTATCGGTGCGGGCAGTGGACACCCATAGAAAAGGAACCATCACAGGATCATAGCTCCAGTGAGATCCCTGGATAACCTGCCAGGTATTGGAGAACCTGTGCTCCAATGCAAACAAGTAGCAACGGACGTGCGCATCCTCCTCACTTACACGGTGACGCACCACCTCCGCGGGGTCCTCGAGCCTCTGGACCGTCACTGGCCCACGCGACCGCCACCAAAGAAGGTTCGGGTCAACGACAGGCTGGCTCCTCACCAACCTGCGCCCCCGGTAGGTAGCGCCTCCCACACTAGTGCAAAACCGGCCTTTAGTGCCGGTTCGTAATGGCCTTTAGTGCCGGTTCGGCAACCGGCACTAAAGAGTGGGGACTAAAGGTCCCCCCCTTAGTACCGGTTTGTCACGAACCGGTGCTAAAGTGTCACCTCGTGGCATGAGCCAGGCCCGGGTGTGTGTAGGACATTAGTACCGGTTGGTAACACCAACCGGTACTAAATGTTTGGGGGGGGGGTTGTCTTTATTTTCCATTTAAGTTTTTTTGTTTGCTGGTATTTCACGATACTACAAATTGTACACGTTATGCATATATATAAATAGATTTTCTCGTACGTAGAACCGCATATATATAAATATATATCATCGAATGTCTCACAACCAACACCATTAATTATTCACACATACACATGTATATACATATACAATTTCTCCTACATGTTGCCTTGGTGCCTCCGGAGCATGATGACAAGTGGTTCATGGGGGCGGTAGCGGGTAATAGTATTCTCCTTTGGTGAAGATTTTTGTAGGCTAGAGAGTGTGATGTTAATGGGGATTGTAGCGGAGAATAGATAATGTGGGGGCCATTCCATTTGGATTGAAATGAAGTGACCTAATTGGCTAATGGGGATGGCGACTCCCTCCTCCCCACCACCCCATGGTGACTCCAATGGCGATTTCGTCCAACAGCCCTAATTGCACCTCCCGGCTCCCCCAATGGATGGCCTTCTCCATTGGGATTTGTCCCCCGGCCTTAGGGTCGAGGATCAGGTGCGTAAATGTTCTGGATCTACGGTCCACTTCGTTCCAAACCCTAACTTCAAGGAGTTCTACCTTGAAGTTTCTTTCTCCTCTGCCTCTTTTCCTCTCTCGGTGGAATCTGTGGGATTGGCTCTACAATCATGTATTGGAGGGCTCAGTGATGGTTTCAAGGTTCTACGTCTGGATGATCGCCGTTTTCGGTTCTCAGTGGCCTCAAACCGTGTGGGACATTTTATTTTTGGTCTACGAGATCGCATCTGGCCGGACTTCATATGTCATTTTCATCTGCATCGTGGTGCCAAACCTAGGCCTTCGAGTGTTGGTTGGCATGCGGATACTGACTTAAATGGATTGGCATCTTCGCCTGGTCCGGCTATTAAATCTAAGTGGCCTTCTTCCAATATTGATATTGATTCAGCCTCTATCAAGGTTTTTCAGTCTTTGGGGTTGTTATCCTCGCCGACGGTGACACATTCCAGCAAGGTCATCCCGCCGGAGGTTTCTCGTGGTGGTTCATCTGGTCCAGATTCTCAGGAACCAAATATTCGATTCCGTATTGGAGGTTTCAATTTTCCACATCTGGCGGATTCTAATTCCACACTTCCTTCCTTCCGTGGTCATCGTTTTTACCAGGGTCTATGGGATGATATTCCGGATGAAACTCTTTTCCATATACTGGATGGTTGGCAAGCAGGGTATGATGATGATTCTGTCAAGATACTGGTGAATGTACCATCCATACCCACTAAGGATTATATCTATGTTCGGCTGAAACATTGTTCTCATTGTGATAGATTTGGCCATTCACCCCTAACTTGCTCTGGTGTTTTTTGCCAAAGTTGTGGGGATGACTCTGGTAATTGTCCATGTTATTCCTCGGTTTCGACACGGCCTGCCGCTCCGATCAGTTCACGTCATGAGCCATGCATATTGGGCCACAAGACTCCTTCATATACATGCTTAGCTTGCATATCTACTGGTCACAGCACAACTAAATGTCCTGGGCTTTTGCGTTGCTCATTTTGTCACCACCTCGGGCATAGAGCCCATCAGCCCAATATCTGCAGCAGGCTGCCCAAAGTAAGATGGACACATACTAGCGTGCATGCTCCGAATCCTGATGAGATCCTACCTAGGAAATCCGTGCTATCTTCTACGGCAGCTAATCCTATGACGGTTGGTATGGCACGTACTATTCGGGATGCACAGGTACGCAAAGCTTGGATTTGGAAACAGAAAATCTCCAGCCCATTGAACGTGGCCGCATCCCATTGCCTGCCGATACGACTCCCTCCGCCTCGTCTAGTCAATTCCACCTGCCAAAAACACCAATCGTCTACCGAGCCATCTCCCTCGAGCACGCCACCCTTGTCACCTCCACCAAAAACCACCGTCGACTCCTCGCCACCGGGGGCTCCAGAGCCTAATCTTCACCGACGGACTGAGGTCATGGCGAACTTTCCGGTGCGCCCGTTCGAGTTCGCTCCAATTGGATCGACCTTTGACAGAGGTCCAGGACACCGCATTCAGCGCCAGGTCATGGTGGTGGATGATCCTCCGCTGAATCATGATAGGTACGCAATAGTCTCTGTCGACCCCCCTGTCCCGGATCACCTGAAGGAGTATTGGCTTGCTGAGGTCTGCTGCATCATTGTTGGTGATTTGGAGTATGAGCTTCTTGATGATTTCATCTATTCCCTCGGCATTGGGTGTGTGGTTTTCGCGGATATGGAGAGCAGAGATGCTGCGATTAGAGAGGGGCCGCATGCTCTTACTGACGACCCCACATTCTCTTTGGTTCGCCATGACGAGGGGCTTAATATGCGCATGCCTGCCTTTGAATATGAAGTTTGGATAATGTTTCTTGCTTTCCCCATGGATTACCAGACTGAGCATTACATCCACAAAGCTGTTTCTACGTTTGGCAAGTTGCTGGTCTGGCCGCGCCCTGGGCAGAACAAAGCACGTGTGCTTGTCAAGTGCCACATCAAAGATGTCGCTGAAGTGCCGCATAGCCTGTTAGTCACTCGCGTCGGTATGCTTCCAGGCCTAGGTCGTTCATGGTCTGTTCCATTATATGTACTCAATGGAAGAAACACAATCCCTGGTTTGGTTGGCACTGAAGAAGCTCCTCCCCTTCTCAATGCTTCACCGCATCCGTACCAGCTCCCGTACTACCGCTCATGCAGCAGGCCAGGATTGATGAGATGGCTGCACAGGAAGCGCTGAATGAGGCTGCTTGGAACCCACCGACCCAGGAACCTGAGATTCAGAGGAATGGGTGGTGTGCCTGGCCTGTCATTCCCCCGCCATACCATGGTTTCAGTTTCAGAAATTTCTTCCAATACAGTGGACCATCTCTGATGGATGGGGTGGACCCTGAGCACAATATCCAGGACACGCTGTCTGATGTTTGGGTCTCATATGAGGAAATTGAGCAGGTGGAGACACTGGCAAATAATTTTGCTCGTGGCAACCCTTTTGGCGCGCACTGCTTTCTTTAGAGCTGGTGGCACTGCAGTTAATGTGTTCATTGCCCTTGATCAAGAGTTTCTTTGCTGGTTTGGTGGAATGCTCAAGCGCATCTACACTCGGGCTCTTCCTGGTTTGCAGTCTGGCTCAGTGATGCTCCCTCTTAACCCTTTCAGACTGATGCAGAAAGCCTTGGACTCAGTCATTGCGGCATGGATCTCTAAGCTGTCGCCTGAACCGGATTTTCAGTCCATCTACTTTGGTGCCACCATTCTGATTGGTGCTCGCATCATTCCTTCCAGTCAATTGCAGGAGATAGCATCTGAGGAGGCTGATATGTCTGAGGTGGAGTGGATTAGAGCTGATCAGTCTCCAGGGCTTAAGGCCATAACTGTGGGTTTGCTTACTGACACGGATCATCCATCTTTGGATATCCCCACCTGTGGTACGGCCCTTCAAGCGCTTGCCTCATCTTCCCTCTTTGTGACCACCAACTCACGCAAGGCTCATGTGCCGCTGGAAACCACTGCTGTCAGGAGGAGCACCAGATCGAACAGGTACGATGGCTTCAAGGTGAATCAGACTTCAGACATAAAACAAGCTAAATCAAAAGTGCGAGCTCGTGCTGTGCCTTCTGTTATGGTAGTTTCTACTGCTGCTAATCCTGTTCAGGTCCTTCCTCCTACGACCCCACCTCCTACTTCAATTGAACAAATTCAACTAGTGGGTAGCCACTGTGGAATTGCTTCTGAGGATCTCTCGGTGGAGAAACTGCTTGATGGACAGCAGTTGGCGCCTTCATCTGAAGACTGGGCTCCTCTTATCGCCATGAATAAATCCTGGAATGTGTTGTCTTGGAATGTTAGAGGAATTAACTCTGACATTAAACTTTTGGCTCTTCGTAATGCGACAGACTCTAGTGGTTGTTCGGTGTTATGCATTCAAGAAACTAAGCGTGAATCTTTTGATCTTGCTTTTATTAAAACTTTCTGTCCTAAGAGATTTGATAACTTTGTGTTTGCCCCATCGGTGGGTGCCTCCGGTGGTATCCTCACTATTTGGAATAACTCTCTCTTTGTGGGCAGACCTTGGTTGATTGAGTCGTATGCTGTGGGTGTTTCTTTTATTTCCACCCAATCGAATGAGGCCTGGAATTTGGTTAATGTGTATGGCCCTTGTTCTGGTCAGCGCCGAGTTGATTTCAGCGCGTGGTTATTTGATCTCGACATACCTAATGATGAGAACTGGTTGATTCTGGGGGATTTTAATTTCATTTGCTCACCGTCTAAAAGAAATAAACCGGGTGGAGATGCTGCTGATATGCTATTGTTCAATGAATTCATCCGTGCATAATCACCTATGGAGCTGCCTGTTAAGGGGCGATCGTTCACTTGGAGTAACATGCAAGATGATCCACTGCTTGAGCAGCTCGACTGGTTCTTCTCTTCGTCAAACTGGACAACTGTTTTTCCTAACACGATGGTCCTTCCACTTGGTAAGCCAGTCTCTGATCACATACCATGTGTTGTAGCCATTGAATCAAATATCCCAAAATCCAGGCTGTTTCGATTTGAAAACTACTGGGTTCAACATGGTGGTTTCTCTGATGTGGTAGCCAGTTCCTGGTCTAAACCCTGTCATGCCCCAAACGCAGCTGCACTTATATGCAGAAAATTGAAAAACCTCCGTTATGAGCTTAAGAGATGGAGTCGCGGCATCTCCAAACTCAGAATCATGATACAGAACAGCAATGAGGCTCTTGTGTATTTGGACAGTATAGAGGATAAAAGAGCTCTTTTCATACAGGAAAAAAATTTCAGAGGCATACTGAAGCTGCATCTTAACAGGTTGCTGAAGTATTAGAATGAATATTGGAGGAAACGGTGCACGGTTCAATATTTCAGATTCGCTGATGATACCAAACTTTTTCAGTCCCTGGCGACTGAGAGATTTCGGCATAATTCAATCGCTAACCTGCGAGAGGGCGATGCCGTGGTTAGTGACCACGTTGGCAAAGAAGGGATTTTGTACAAAACTTATAAGGAGAGACTGGGATCTTCCAAGCCTACTACCATGCGTTTTGATCTCCCCCGGATCATCAAACGAATCCCTGGGCTGGGTGTACTCTCTGAGCCTTTCTCTACTGCGGAGATTGACGCAGTAGTGAAAGAAATGCCCATCGACCGTGCTCCGAGTCCCGATGGTTTTAATGGTTGTTTCCTCAAGAGCTGTTGGTCAATCATTAAAGAGGATTTTTACAAAATGTGTCAGGACTTCTATGATGGCAACCTGGATATTGGATGCATCAGTGATGGGTTCATTACTTTGATTCCGAAATCTTCTTCTCCTGAAACTGCCAATGACTATAGACCAATAACACTGCTGAACTACTGCCTAAAAATCATCACCAAGATCATGTCCAATCGTTTGTAGAAAGTGATTCTAAAGATCGTTCACAAAAACCAATACGTCTTCATTAAGGGGAGAACTATACAAGACTGCCTTGCCTGGTCGTTTGAGTACATTCATCAGTGTCAGAGATTGTCTCGCGAGATAATGCTGCTCAAACTGGACTTTGCCAAAGCTTTCGATCCCATTGAACATGCCCCGATGATGGAGATTATGAAACATATGGGCTTTGATGACAGGTGGCTGGGGTGGATGCACTCGATCTTTGGCTCTGGTGTGTCCTCTGTCTTACTCAATGGGGTTCCGGGGAGAAAATTCCAATGCAAATGTGGGGTGCGCCAGGGCGACCCCCTTTCTCCTCTGATTTTTGTTCTTGCTGCAGACCTTCTCTAGGCTGCTGTTAATGATGCTTTTGCCCGTGGCTGGCTCGATCTACCCATCCCTTGCAATAGGGGTGGTAACTATCCGATGGTGCAGTACGCAGATGACACCATTCTGGTGATGCTCGCGTGCCCTGTCCAAGCTACCCGTATGAAATCTATCCTGGAAGATTATGCTGCCTCTGTGGGTCTGAAAATCAACTTTCAAAAGTCCACGCTTATTCCCATCAACATTGATCAGCATCGAGCGGTTGATTTGGCTAATATCTTCGGTTGCTCTGTTGGATCTATGCCTTTCACTTACCTTGGCCTCCCTATGGGGACGACGAGGCCGACGATGCTCGAGCTAATGCCATTGGTACACGGGGTGGAAAGGAAAATGTCGACGATGCTTGCGTTGATGTCTTCAGGGGCCAAACTAACTCTAGTCAACTCTACTGTCACTTCCATGCTGATTTATGCCATGTGGACGATCAAACTGCATCCCAGGGTTGTTGAACATCTCGATAAGTTGCGCAGGTATTGCCTTTGGGCAAAAAATTCTAAGGATGGTGTCAAGAACAATTCCCTCGCTGCTTGGGAGTTGGTCTGTAGGCCCAAAAGTAAAGGGGGGCTCGGTGTCATTGACATCAAGACCCAGAACGCAGGCCTCCTTCTAAAACACTTGTTCAAATTTTATAACCACCATGATGTCCCCTGGGTGACCTTGATCTGGGACACGTACTACTCTGATAGGGTTCCGCATGCTGTGGATCAGTTGGGTTCTTTCTGGTGGCGCGATGTGATGCAGTTCAATGATGTTTTCCGCGGGATCACCAATGTTGTTTTGGGCAATGGTTCTTCCTCCCTGTTCTGGAAAGATGCGTGGTTCGATGATCCTGACACCCCTCTTATGGAGCTCTACCCCCGTGTCTTCTCTTTTTGCAAGAATGAAGATGAAACCGTGGCTGGTATCCTGACTGCCTCCGACCCCAGCTTGATCTTTCACCTGCCTCTCTCGTCGCAAGCCAGACAGGAAGTCAGAGATATTCAGCAGGGATCCATGCATGTTGTGCTTGACAGGGCCTGCAATGATTCTTGGGTTTGCAACCTAGGCGGATCTTTCTCCTCCAAGAGATACTATGATCACTGTTTCAGGGACATGGTTGCTGACAAGGCTTTTGCGTGGTTGTGGAAGGCCAAGAGTCCAATCAAATTCAAGATGTTTGGCTGGTTATTGATGGTTGATAGACTGAACACTAGAAATATGCTGAAACGTCGTCATTTTAACGTGGCTGGGAACGTATATACATGCATGCTCTGCCCAAGCCCTCTTGAGGAAACTGTCGAGCATCTTTTCTTCAATTGCCCGTTCAGCCAACATTGCTGGGACAAAGTTGGCATACTTTGGCCAAACTCTGGTGATAGACTAACCCTCATACACGCTGGCAAAGAGGGCTGGCGCCGGCCGTTGTTCATGGATATCTTCCTGCTGGCGGCTTGGAGTCTATGGAAGGAGAGGAACAACCTTTTATTCAGGGGGGTCCCACATTCCTTTCAGACGTGGCTAGCTATATTTAAGGAGCTATTGGCTTTACTGGTGCACAACTGTAAGGAGACCCTGCGTCCCTCCCTAGAGAACTACATACAAAGCTTGTAGGTACTGTCTTCGTAGTATCATAAATCACATGGCCGGGGGGCCTCACACCCCACCATTGTAACAATGATGTAATTGATCCCTTGTGAGTAATACAAAAGTCAGTGGGAGCCTCTCCCACTGTCGTGCAGTTTCAAAAAAAAATAGTATTCTCCTTTGGGATCTATGACCTGGTCGATCAAAAATCCGACTATTTCCTCTTGAAGTGCTAGAATGCGGTCCGTTGGTAGGAGCTTATCCCCCACCTCTCCGAACTATTAAGAAGGAGATCAATATGCATGTGTATTAGTTGTGTGACTAGATATCGATAATGGTGTTAATAGTGTTCTGAACAAAAATACCTAGTCCTGTCTTTCAGATCTGCTCCTTTCGGACGCCATCATGTGAATGTTCTGGCAAACATAGAATGCACACATATCATTCCCCGACGCCTGCTTCACGGCCTTTACGAGAATGGATTTGAATCAGATAATGATTAATCAAGCATGATAATTAATTAATTAATGATATTGAAACAAGAATTAAAGAGATGGTAGCTAGCTAGTACTACTTAATTACTTACCTTTGGTCGATGCCAAAACAACTTTTTTGCCCATTTGCCTCGAGTCACCTTGATGAACTTTTCCCAAGCCCTGCCCGCCGGCAAAGAAAATTAATAAAGGGGTTATTAAATAGTTCATATCAGGAAATGACGAACTAATAATAGACTGAGATATAGTTAACAACGATTGAAATTACCTGTTGACTATCCCCTTCACGATGGTGTAGCCTTTATCTTCTTTAAATAGTGAGTCCGGTAATTCAACTCTTCCTTCCTCAACTTTAATGTCTAACAAGATCCAGTGGAAACTGCATGCGCACAAGTTTGCATGTCTTAAGTAAGCAGGCATGTGCATAAAATTAATCAACTACCGTAAACCGTATACACTTAATTATTAACATCTAGCTAGCTAGTAAGCAAAAACAGAATTTGTATTACAAGATAGTGTGACTCACATGAAGTTGTAAGGAAGTAGTATATCTTCATTGGTATTGAGGCGCTTCAAGAACTCTAGCATGCTTTCCTCTACACTTGCTTGATAAATTGGAAGATTCCATGTGTACTCATTAATGGTATTTGGGTCAATGAACCCAATGCCATAGCATCCAGATTTTTTCATTTCATACATCTTCATCCTGCATATAATACCACAGAAAAGAATATAGTGAGGATAATTACATGTAATGATTGATCAAAATTATCACTACATAGCTAGTTGAGACTTAAATTACAGAAAGAAATCACTTACAGACAATAGAAACTGACGATAGACTTGTTGAGTGCTTCTTGATTGTATAACTGAAATAGTTCTGAATACTCAACGGCCAGAGCTTTCTCATTGTACTAATGCTCATGCTTGACATTCACCATGAGGGACTCTCGATTGGAAATCTTGCTAATGTTCATGTACCATTGATGCAATTCATACATTCTCGTTGGGAGGTTCTTGACCTTGTCTGGCTCGACCAAAGGTTGGCCGCGGACATATTTCTGTTTTATTTCCGATTCTCTAAGCGAAGACATGGGCTCGATTTCGAGGAGTTGTTCAACAGAGATCTTGAGCATTTCAGCCTGCATTATATGCTCCTCCGTTATTACCACATCGCCCAGCTGGGGAACACTAACGGTTTGCCCACAATAATATTGGGAGCACATACTCCTCTCATGTGTCGTTGGCACAACAAGCGGGGGGACCGCTTGCGCCGCCTGTTCTCCCAGCTAGGGAACGGTTTTCCTGCATTTTTTACCAGCTGCTTGTTGGCTCAAGCTCGAGCTTGCTTCCTTCTGTAGCCGTGCTTGATGTAGCTTCCTGATTTGGCGCTCATAGTATGAGTCAACAGGCTTGGGAGCTGGTGCTCTAGCCATACGAATGAGGTGGTCAATCGTTTTCTCAGGCACTTTCTCCTTTGGCAGCGGTGCCGGTTTTGGTCGAAAATGGGTGTCCACTTGGGCCTGCACTATGGCTGCATTTTGCTCCTCGGTCATGTCGTAAGGCATCTGAGGAAGAGGAGCGACGCCTGGACCATATTTATATCGCTTGTCTCCACCTGTACTTCATGTACTACCTCGACTCATACCGCTACGCACCATAGCTACGGCGTGTCTCTTCTGCGATTGCTCAGACGGCAGAGATGACTGACGTGGCTGACGCTGTGCCGAACTTGAAGCAGGAGGAGTGGCCTGACGCTGTGCCGGACATGAATCAGGAGTCTACTCACGCGTTCGGGGACTTGGAGGAGGTGGCGGACTTTGAAGAGGAGTCGGCTCACGCATTCATGGACTTGGAGGAGCGGGAGTCTGCTGACTCGGTGGCGGACTTCGAGGAGGAGTCGGCTCACGCTTTCATGGACTTGGAGGAGCGGGAGTCGGCTGACTCGGTGACGGACTTCGAGGAGGAGTCAGCAGACGATGCGGTGTCGGTGGACTTGGAAAGATGATGCAATTCTTTCTCCACAGGATGATACGATGTACAACCTCTCCCAGTGTGCGCTCGCCGTCACCTCCAGCAATGTCAAGTGCTAGCATCGAATATGGCTCCACCACTTCATCAACCAAGACACGAGCATAGCCCTCTGGAATCGGGATGGAATAGAAGGTTGCTTTGGGGGTAATTGTGAAGGCAATGCCGTCCGCCACATTCATGGATATGTTCTTCATTTTGGAGTGTAGCTCATAGTTACTGTTCTCTATGATGTCATCCACAGGGTATGTATCCAGTAGGGTGTCGCCCGCGGCAGAACCAACGCTGCTTCTCGGCATGGATGGGACGGTGCTATTATGATGGACGATCATCCGCTTGCTGCTGCCGCTGCTGAGACCCCCTTTCCTGGCTAAGTGAGTCGATCTGTTGTTACTGCTGCTGGAATTTGAGTGCCAAGTCTGCATGCCTTGCTTCTAGGCCTTGAAGGCATTCTGCGTCCTGCTTCCTCTGCTCCTCCTCCAGCTTCCTCTTCTTCTCCTCCTCCATCTTCTTTCTTGCATGGGACCTGTAGTCATTGTTCCAGTCCGAAAAGCCCTCATACCAGGGAATAACGCCCTTGCCTCGTGTTCTTCCCGGGTGTTTAGGATTTCCCAGGGCGCGCGTAAGCTCGTTGTGCTCTCTATTGGGCGTGAACACCCCCGTTCGAGCTTCTTCTATTGCATCAAGTATCCTTTGTTCGGCCCCTTTTAGACTTGCCTTCTGTGAAACCAGGCCTGTCTTCGGGTCCAACACCCCCATGCGCATAGAACCAAGTTTTGCACCTGGGGTCCAGCTCCTAGTAACCGGAGTGACCCTTGTATCCTCCATCTCTTGCTCAGACTTATCCCACTTAGGCAGTCCCACCGCGTAGCCACCTGGACCCAGCTTATGGAACTGCATCTTTTTTGCGGCATTGGCCTTGTTTTTTATTGACCTTCCTTAGATAAGTCTGAATCCTTGAATTTCACGAAATCGTCCCAGTGTTCTCTTTGCTTCTCCAGTGTTCCCGTGTATTGTGGAGTCTTCCTTTCTGCAGCGAGGTAGTTGGCCCATAGAGTTTTCTTGTGGGTGTTGAATGCAATTGCCATCTTCTTAAGAGTAGCGCCCTTGACTTTGTCCACATCTGCTTTAGTGAAATAATCTGGTAGGGTGAAATGTTCCATCAGAGAATCCCAAAGGTTTTTTTTGCTCTGTCGTCGACCCAAGTAACACCTGGACGTTTAGTTTTTGGCTCTTTCCATTCTTGAATGGAGATTGGGAGTAGGTCCTTCACAAGAACTCCGCACTGATGAGTCCACTTGTTCGCAATGTTCTTAGGCTATTGGGGTTCGCCACTAGGTTTGACGGAGTCAATGTTGTACTTTACACCGTCCTTCAACTTTTTGCCCGGGCCTCGCTTTGTCCTGCTATTTGTAGAAGCAAATTTGCTCGATCCGAAGGGCTGAAAGAAGGAAGATCGATTCGGTAATATATCTTCAAATAAAATAAAACATGTGATGATCACCCGATGCCTGCTTATATAAATATACCTCGCCGGTAGTCTTTGTTATTTAAAGATCAGCATTCTCTGTGTCATCATAAACATTGTTTGTGTCATCATAATCAGAATACATAGTTCATGACTTCATCAGCTCGGTCGTCGAGATCGAATATCTTTTCATCACCCTCTCCGGTATTGTTCAGATATTGGGAGCCGTCATCTGCTTCATTCAGATCATCTAGCCTGCCAGGGCTACGTATGATGTCGAACAATTCCTCTTCTCTGTCTCTGCCGGTATTGTCCGCCGTAGCTTTTACTTAACTAATACAGAAGAAATATAGAACAATTTAGTATTCAAATTACAATGCATGGATGCAATCAATAAGGAAAAACTGAATCATATAGTACATAGTATATGCATCGTCTCGATTAATATATAATCTCGAATACATCATCGTCTCGAATAATATATATAATCTCGAATACATCGTCTCGAATATTATATATCGAATACATGACTGGCTAGGTACCAAATAAAGATCGAGTACTACAGAAGAATCTAGGGCGCCACTCGCGGTTCCTGGGGCGCGGGCGGTGGACACCCAAAGAGAAGGAACCATCACAGGATCATATCTCCGATCATCTGCCCAAAGAACCTGCCAAGTAGTGGAGAACCTGACGTCGTCCATAGCAGCCATGTAGCGATGCACGTGCTCGTCTTCCTCCCTGACACGGCGACGCACCACCTCCGACAGGGCCGTCTGCCTCTGCACCGAATGTGGCCCACACGAACGCCACCAAAGAAGATCAGGGTCGACGACGGGACCCGAGGCCGGGTTCCTCACCAAGCGGAGCGCCCCTCCAGGTAGCACCTCCCACTGCCAGCCCGGCGGAGCCCAGTCCCGGACATGGGTCCTCTGAACATTGACGTCGTCGCGAACGGGTCGACGGCGAGGATGCGGGCCGGGCATATCGTCGAGAACAAATACTATATGCCCGCAAAAAGTAACATTTTTTAAATGATTGGATTGTGATAACTAAAATTCTATATGCAAATTCTAACAATTTGACATTAATATAATTCATCTGACTAAAACTAATTCTAAAATTTCTAACATTTCTGATTATATAACTAAAATTTCTAATATTTATATAACTAAAAAACAGAAAAATTGCTAATATTTCTGTAAATATGTCTATAACTAAAAATCAGAAAAAATTTATAACATTTCTATATATATAACTAACATTTCTAATATTTCTATAACTAAAAAATAGAAAAATTTCTAACATTTCTATAGATATTTCTATAACTAAAAAACAGAAAAAAAATCAATAAGTAAAATTTATAACAAAAAAACTAGTGTGTGTGTGTGTGTGTTTGTGTGTGTGTGGACATGGCGGCCGGGGCATGAGCTCACTAGCGAGGCGACGACGGGGCGATGGGACGGCGACGACGGGGCGACGGGACGGGGCGGCAATGACAGGGCGAGGCGCGGCTACAAGGCGGGGCGCGGCAACGATGCGGACGACGACGTGGACGGGGACGGCCGGGGCGGTGACGACGACGGGGGAGGCGATGAGGGGCGGGGACATCCGGTGCGGCGACAACGACGGGGACGGCGACGGGGGCGGCAACAAGGGGCGACGGCGACGGGGCAGAGGAGAAAGAAGCAAAGGGAGAGATGAGAAATGAATTTTTTGAAGCAGTTTCTTATATACAAGACCCCTTTAGTACCGGTTGGAGCCACCAACTGGTACTAAAGGTCTGTTTTGGCCAGGCCAAGCGGCGGGAAGCGCCCCCCCTTTAGTACCGGGTGGTAGCTCCAACCGGTACTAAAGACCCCCCCTTTAGTACCGGTTGGTGCCACGAATCGGTACTAAAGGTGTGTGCTGGCGCGGGTTCGTGCGGCAAGTTTAGTCCC
This sequence comes from Triticum aestivum, assembly GCF_018294505.1. Taxonomy (NCBI): domain Eukaryota; kingdom Viridiplantae; phylum Streptophyta; class Magnoliopsida; order Poales; family Poaceae; genus Triticum; species Triticum aestivum. The sequence goes on from NC_057804.1 coordinate 601,483,421, forward strand.
ACCTCGCTAGCCGAGGGGTATCCGCACTGGTTTATAAGCCCAAGTGCGGTAGCTCTCTCGAGGTCCTCTCCAAAGCAGGCCTACTAGGCTTACCTGTTCTATGCTGCCCTGTGGGCCTACTGGGCCTTTGCGGGCCTGCATCCTGGCCCAACAAAACGTTGTGTTTCTAGTCGTATGCAGACCGCTCATGCCCATTAGGTGGGCTTTTTTATTTTCTTAATTTTTTTGTTTTAATTTTTTTGCTTTATTTATTTTTGTTTTATTTAGTTTTGAGTTGTTTTTTGCTGCATATAGAGTTTCTTTGTGAATATTTTTGCTTTAGGTTAGTGCAGGTAGTTTTCAAATTTGAATAGTTTAAATTTTGAATTATTTGAAATTTGAATAGTTTAATTTGTGTGAAATTTTGAAGTATTTGATATTTCAAATTTAAATTATTTCAAAAAAAACTAGTTTGTGAATAACTTAACTTTCAAAGTAGATTTTTCATTGATTCTTTTTTCTTATGTTTAATATTATTAGTGTGGTTTATCATTATAGAGTTTCTTATGTTTAACTTAATTTTAAAATTTGGTTGCACATAAAATTTCTTCGCATTTCAAATGCCAAAACACATAACTACCCTAACTATTACACAGATTCCCTCCTGGGTGTAAAACACAGAAGAAAGTGATGATAGTGAAGCCGATCACATCCCAGATCTTTGGGTGTGAAACTTTTTCTTCGCGTGTGTCCCTTTGCACCGTAGCCATGGAAAATCTTCATCATTTAACTGGATGCTCGGGTCAATATTCACTGTGAATGGAGCAATTTCATCAAACTTTTCATAATCTTCTGACATGTCTGTCTTGTCATCCACTCCCACTATGTTTCTTTTCCCTGAAAGAACTATGTGGCGCTTTGGCTTGTCGTATGATCCATTCGCTTCCTTATCTTTTCCTTATCTCGGCCTGGTAGACATGTCTTTCACATAAAAAACCTGCCCCATATCATTGGCTAGGACGAATGGTTCGTCTGCATACGCAAGATTGTTGAGATCCACTGTTGTCATTCCGTACTGCGGGTCTTCCGTTACCCCGCCTCGTGTCATATTGACCCATTTGCACCGAAACAAAGGGACATTCAAACCACCTCCATAGTTAAGTTCCCATATGTCCTCTATGTAACCATAATATGTTTCCTTTCCCGTGTTGGTTGTTGCATCAAAGCGGACAACACTGTTTTGGTTGGTGCTCTTCTTATCTTGGGCGATCGTGTAAAATGTATTCCCATTTATCTGGTACCCTTTGAAAGTCATTATATTCGAAGATGGTAACTGGGATAGCGAGTACGGGTCATCTTCAATATCGCCATCATGCATGGCACGTTTCTGCAACCAACCGGCGAAAGTCCTCGTTTGTTCACGTGTAATCCAGTCGTCAGACTTCTCCGGGTGTTTGGAGTGTAGAAAATTCTTGTGTTCCTCCATATACGGAGCCACCAAGGCGGAATTCTGTAGAACTATGTAGTGTGCTTCAGTGAGAGAATGCCCATCCATACATATTATTTGATCCCCTCCTAGCGTGCCTTTTCCATCCAGTCTTCCCTTATGCCGCGATTTAGGAATACCAATCGGCTTAAGGTCAAGAATGAAGTCAATACAAAACTCAATGACCTCCTCATTTTCATGCCCCTTCGCGATGCTTCCTTCTGGCCTAGCACGGTTATGAACATATTTCTTCAAGACTCCCATGAACCTCTCAAAGGGGAACATATTGTGTAGAAATACAGGACCCAAAACGTTAATCTCTTCGCAAAGGTGAACTAGGACGTGCGTCATGATGTTGAAGAAGGATGGTGGGAACACCAACTCGAAACGGACAAGTCATTGCACCAAATCATTATGTAACCTTGGTATGATTTATGGATCGATTACCTTCTGAGAGATTGCATTGAGGAATGCACATAGCTTCACAATGGCTAATCGAACGTTTTCCGGTAGAAGCCCCCTCAATGCAACCGGAAGGAGTTGCGTCATAATCACGTGGCAGTCATGAGACTTTAGGTTCTGGAACTTTTTCTCTGCCATATTTATTATTCCCTTTATATTCGACGAGAAGCCAGACGGTACCTTCATGCTGAGTAGGCATTCAAAGAAGATTTCCTTCTCTTCTTTGGTAAGAGCGTAGCTGGCCTGACCCTGATGTATGCCGTCTTTTCCGTGCATACGTTGCTGGTCCTCCCGTGCCTTTGGTGTATGTTTTGTCTTCCCATACACGCCCAAGTAGCCAAGCAGGGTCACACAAAGATTCTTCGTCATGTGCATCACGTCGATTGCGGAGCGGACCTCTAGGTCTTTCCAATATGGCAGGTCCCAAAATATAGATTTCTTCTTCCACATGGGTGCACGTCCGTCATCGTCCTTCAGAACAGGTTGTCCGCGAGGACCCTTTCCAAAGATTACCTTCAAATACTTGACCATATCATGTACATCAGCACCAGTATGGTGGCGAGGCTTCGTCCGGTGATCCGCCTGACCTTTGAAATGCTTGCCTTTCTTTCTTACGGGATGCCTGCTCGAAAGAAATCGACGATGTCCCAGGTACACATTCTTCCTACAACTCTCCAAATATATACTGTCGGTATCATCCAAACGGTGCGTGCATCCGCGGTATCCCTTGTTTGTCTGTCATGAAAGGTTACTGAGAGCAGGCCAATCATTGATGGTCACGAACAATAACGCCTTTAGGTCAAATTCTTCCTGTCCGTGCTCATCCCACGCACTTACACCTGTTCCATTCCACAGCTGTAATAGTTCTTCAACTAATGGCCTTAGGTACACATCAATGTCGTTGCGGGGTTGCTTAGGGCCTTGGATGAGCACTGACATCATAATGAACTTCCGCTTCATGCACAACCAATGAGAAAGGTTATACAAACATAGAGTCACAGGCCACGTGCTATGGTTGCTGCTCTGCTCCCCAAAAGGATTAATGCCATCTGCGCTTGAACCAAACCATAAGTTCCTTGGGTCACCTGCAAACACCTCCCCGCACTTTCTCTCAATTTTTCTCCACTGCGAACCGTCAGCGGGTACTCTCAACTTTCCGTCTTTCTTACGGTCTTCTCCGTGCCACCGCATCGCCTTCGCATGCTCTTTGTTTTGGAACAAACATTTCAATTGTGGTATTATAGGAGCATACCACATCACCTTGGCAGGAATCTTCTTCCTGGGGTGCTCGCCCTCGACATCACCAGGGTCATCGCGACTGATCTTATAACGCAATGCACCGCATACCGGGCAAGCATTCAAATCCTCGTACTCACCGCGGTAGAGGATGCAGTCATTAGGACATGCATGTATCTTCTGCACCTCTAACCCTAGAGGGCAGACAGCCTTCTTTGCTTCATACGTACTCTCGGGCAATTCGTTGTCCTTTGGAAGCATATTCTTTATCATTACCAGCAACTTTCCAAATCCCTTGTCAGATATACCATTCTCTGCCTTCCATTGCAGCAATTCCAGTGTAGTGCCCAACTTTTTTTTGTCAGCTTCGCAATTCGGGTACAACAATTTCTTGTGATCCTCTAACATGTGCTGCAACTTGTTCCTCTCCAAATCACTTGCGCAGTTTCTCTTTGCATCGGCAATGGCCCGACCTAGATCATCAGCGGGCTCATCTGATGCCTCTTCTTCAGCATCTTCCCGCATTGCCGGCTCAGCTTCTTCCCCCATTGTTGTATCATCGTATTCAGGGAACCCATGGCCATGTTAGATGTCGTCGTCATCTTCTTCTTCATTATCTTCCATCGTAACCCCTCTTTCCCCGTGCTTGGTCCAAACATTATAGTGGGGCATGAAACTGGACTCAAATAGATGGACGTGAATGGTTCTTGACGTAGAGTAATTGTGACCATTCTTACAGCCAGCACATGGACACGGCATAAAACCATCCGCCCGCTTGTTTGCCTCAGCGGCAAGCAGAAAAGTATGCACACCATTAATGAACTCGGGAGAGCATCAGTCATCATACATCCATTGTCGGCTCATCTTCATCACACAACACCGAATAGACCAAATTAATACAAGTTCATACATAAAGTTCATATAGAACACTTAATTAAATGCAACATACAAATAACTCTCTAGCTAAAGAATTTAAATGCAACAACAAATGCGATCAAGATCGCAACTAAGGTAACAATTGATCCAACAGCACAATGGTACCAAGCCACACTATCAATGGCATATTTTCTAATCTTTCTAATCTTCAACCGCATTTTCTCCATCTTGATCTTGTGATCATCAATGACATCGGCAACATGCAACTCCAATTCCATCTTCTCCCCCTCAATTCTTTTCAATTTTTCTTTCAAATACTCGTTTTCTCTTTCAACTAAATTTAACCTCTCGATAATAGGGTCGGTTGGAATTTCCGATTCACATACCTCCTAGATAAAAATATCTATCTGAACTTGATGGGCATAATTTGTCATAAACACGAAATGCAACAACTAGTTTTAAAAGAGAATATACCACATTCGAATCATAACAAGGACGAGGGCCGATGGGGACAGATATCAAAACCATGGCACTATGTATAACAAACAATGTACGGGTAAGATAATTATATGAGTAACTATATATCCAAATCACACAAACATCAATTTGGTAATGTAAAACATTCATGAACAAGATCCCACCACAAGGTGGTGCCGGCGACGGGACGGTGCGGGCGATCAATGGTGGTTATGACGGAGATTTAGAAGGCAATAAGTAAACCACACCTACATATGCAAACTAAGTGTTATTTTTGACCTCAAATTGCATATAAATCAAATACTAGCACATATAATTCCTCCCAAATTACTAAACTCACAAATTAGTCACTATACAAAGCATTGCAAGAGCTAATCTAGCAATGAGAGATGAAAGGACAAAGTTGCTAACCGTTGTGATCATTTGAATGGATGGGGGCCTTCAAATCTTGACAAATTTTGGGAAAAATTTGTGATGAGCTCGAGGAAGAGAGGGGAAGAATAGAGGAAGTGAGGGGAAATGGGAAGAACAGAGCGAGCTCGGGTGGACGAAGGGTTTATGTACGGTGACCTTCAATACCGGTTCGTGCCACGAACTAGTACTACAGGTGCTGGAGGGGCCCCAGATTGACAAGATCCTGCCGCCACACTCTTTAGTACCGGTTCGTTGCATGAACCGATGCTAAAGGTTCACCATGAACCGGTACTAATGAAAGTGGCCGGCTAGCCGTTGGAACCGACACTAATGGATACATTAGTGCCGGCTCAAAATCAAACCGGCACTAATGTGTCTCAGATTTGACACTTTTTCTACTAGTGCCAGTACCACCCCGGCGGAGCCCAGTCCCGGACATGGCCCATCTGGTGATGCAGGTATCCTCCACCGACTGACGACGAGGAGGCGGGATAGGCATCGTCCACGTCGATGCAGGAAAAAAATGCTTTAACTAAAAAAATAACAATTAGTTCTTACTAACTAGTTTTATTAATTCAACTAGTTCTTACTAAAAATAAACTTACTATAAATAAAAATAAACTAGTACCTAATTAGTACCTAGTTCTTACTAACTAATTAGTACCTAGGAACTACTGCCCTAATGACCATGTAAGTATCCATTTTTTAAACTAGGGTTCGTACTACCTAACTAAATAGTGTTAATACTAATTGTAATTAACTAACTGCCACTAAAAATAGCCTAGGGTTCATACTAGCTAGCACTAAATAGCTAGGGTTCATACTAACAGAGAGCAGATCAGAGGGAATGGGAGAGTGCTTACAGAGGGCGGGGAGAGAGATGGGGTCGGGGGAGACGGCGGCAACGAGGTGCAGCGAGGCGGGGTCGGGGGAGACGGCGGCGAGGCGGGTCGGGGGAGACCACGGCGAGGCGGGTCGAGGGAGATGGAAGCAGAGAGTGAGGGCAGGGGCTCCAGCAAGGTCGAGGTCGAGGAGGAGGAGGCATAGGCGCGCAATGACGTCGAGGGCAGACTCCGGCGGAGAGCGAGGGCAGGGCCTCCGGCGGAGGCGGCGAGGGGGAGAAGAGAGAGTGGGGAATTGGGGGAGGAAGCAGAGGAGAGGGAAGCCCGCGCGGGGGGTTAGGTGAAAATAGCTTTAACAGTAGCGTGTGGAGCGAAAACGCACTACTGGTAAAATCCGTAGCAGTATGGCGCCCTTAAAAACTCGCTACTGCTAAGATGGGCCCGTCCCGTGGTGCGTTCAAACTTAGCAGTAGCGCCCTACCCTAAAAGTGCGCCTCTACTAATTCTCTACTAGTAGCACGGTTTTTAGAAGGGCGCTACTACTATTCCTAGCACGTCGGGAATGGTGTGGAAATTATAGTAGTAGCGCGTTTTATTCCTACCGCGCTACTGCTAAGTGGATAACAGTAGCGCCTTTCATGCCGACGCGCTACTGCTAACTAGCAGTAGCGCCTCATTTTAGCACGCACTACTGGTAATATTCTGTGTATAAGGTTTTTCCTAGTAGCGGGGAAATGAGATATGTATGCGTGTGAGAGATATTGCACAATTCATTCACGTATCACTATCTAGCGCTCGTGGACATGCATCGCTTGAACATAAATCAATATCTACTTCGTATCGTGGCCAAAGGTAGAATATCGATTCGACACTATAAAGATTGGACACTCACATATCACATTTTTTCTATTTAAATAAACCTTTTCTGTTGTGCATGCCAAAGTTATAGTGATGTTTCTTCAAACAACCAATGTAGTTATCATGTACATGCACCATTGTTACGCTTGCATTCAAATTCATTAGTCTTGGATGATTTAAGGTTCTATTATGAAGTAATATATGTAATATTCATATATGAATTCAACGGGTACGCAATTTATGAAATGGAGGCTATGTAATCATATGAGGTAACACTTTTAAGTAGCAGACTACAATATCCATTTCTTTTTGTGCACCTCTACACTAACACGTCAATGCATTATGTTTAAAGTAAATAACCAATGGCACCAAATTATCTATTTACACGAGAAATACATAGGCTGAGCATTTGATCCCTTTTTTTGTGAACGCGCCACTACACTCGTATGATTGGCCGCGCCCGTGTGAACGTCCAAGTTATCAACACATCATTCCGAGTTATTGTCTATTTTTCTGGGGTGGACTTCACACCAGTTATTAACTGCTGACGCGTGCCCCGTGTACACAGTCTAGCATGACCTTCCCGTTAGCATGGTCCAAAATTAGTTGAAACTGGATACGAATGAACCCGCGGGCGGCAAAATCTCCCACATCCTTCTAAAATTTCCGCCACCTTAATCTCTAGCATGCGAAATTCCCCCTTTGTCCTTAGTGCATGAAGACCAACAGTTACAATACCGCCCTCATCTACATAATAGGTCGGGGCTGCTTTGGTAACTTCCGGTTCCCCCACTACACGGCACCCCCATTTCCTCTCCCCTCCCACAAAAAGGACTAACTCCACAACACCAGAGCATCTTACATCACGCCGTCCCGTACTTCATCGGCCTTTCTCCCCTCCCCTCTCGAAACCCTAGACTGCTCATCCACCGGCGTACCATAGCCCATTCACTGCCAGCGGCGTCCACATCGCCGGATCTGCTATTGCGGACGCATCTACCCCTCCCACCTCCCCTAGAAACAACTAGACTGCTCATCCACCACTGTACCACAGCCCATTTAGTGCCGGACTTGTCCACAGCGCCAAATCTGCTTCGTCGGTACTCTCGTCAACCGTCGCGCATCTGGAATGGCTCATTCATACTCCCCACCGGTGACGCTTCATCCACACCCCTCGGAGCAGCCCCACCGACGCCCCCGTCGACGGCCTCTGATCCTCTTCGCCGACACCTTCCTCAACCCTACTGGAGCCGCTTCGCCGACACCATCGTCAACCCTACCGTAGTAACTTCACCTATACCATTCTCAACCCTACCGGGGCCGCTTTGCCAACTCACAAGTCCACAGCCTCAGATCCGCTTCCTCGCACCCTCATCCAACCTACCGGAGCAGCTTCTGACGCCCCGTCCATGACCGCAGATCTGCATCGTCAACACCATCCTTAACCCAATCACCGGAGCAGCTTCTGACGCCCCGTCCACGGCCGTAGATTTGCATCGTCGACACCATCCTTAACGCAACCACCGGAGCAGCTTCACCTACGCCCTCGTCCATGGCCACAGATCTGCTTCGCCCACACCATAGTCCACTCTACCGGAGCCGCTCCACAAACACCCTATTCGACGGTTCTAGATCTCCTTACCGGACCCCGACACCCAGCGCAACATCATCACCCTTGACGTTTCTAACCTGATTCCCACCGTCTGGCAAGATGCCAAGTACCCGCCACGACCTAGGTACTTTTCACCTTTAAACCCATCCAGCATCACTTGCCCGATGTACTTCAAATATACTAACATGTCACTGTTACCTGTTATGCAGCTGGCAAAAACTACAAGGACGATATTTCTTCTGGATCTAACAGCTTGGCCAACCAAGATCCTGGACTAAGGCATTGCTATGATCTTGTAAGTGCGTCTCTCTCTCTTGTATTGTTCTGTGCCTTCCAGCGTGCTTTGCTAGGATTTTCGACCAGTAATCCCTTTGTGCAGACAACGATTTCTACTACTGGCTGCTAAATTAGATATGTAGATGTCATACATGATACTACCTGGTACCTCCGTTCCTAAATATAAGTCTTTCTAGAGATTCCACTATAGGCTACATAAGGAGCAAAATGGCTGAATCTACACTTGAAAATGCATCTATATACTGTCACGACCGGCTTTTCAATAAAATGCTTATTGATAAAACCGATCTTTTAAACCCAGTATAGGAAAAGTCATCCTTTCTGGTAGACAAATATTTGATAAACATAGAACCAGCAGCATCAAATATATTACAGGGTTGAGCTGAGGCTGCTCAACAATTTATTACAAACTCGCCAATATCTTACATAGAGGCGGTTATGGCACAAGGGTGTGGTGGCATGCTACTAGCTCGAGATAAAAAGTGGTGGTGGATTACTTGACTTCTAATGGCCGCTCATCAAGCGTCGAGGTGAGGCTCGATGAATTTATTCTGGGGTAGCGAAAGCGGATATGATACAATGACCAAAACAGGATCGCACGGGACTGACTGGGACTCCTCTAGGTATCGGACTCGCTATTGAATTCCTCATCCATGAGATCGCCTTCGTCAACATCTGGCCAAACCAACAAGCCAGGTGAGTACTTTGAAAGTACTCGCAAGACAATGCGGACAAAAGATATAACAAATGCATGCATGAATGCGTCATGAGCAAAAATAATAATGCTCAATACAATGATAAAGATTTGACAAGATAGAATAAATAACTGAAAACCGATCGGGTGTCTGGAGCGACGCCTCGAAAGGTAAACAATTAAAATGCATGCCACAGTCGGACGTCTAAGCGACACCACATAAAGGGCTTTAAAAGAAATGCCACAGTCGGACGTTTGGGCGACATCACATAAAGGGCTTTAAAAGAAATGCCACAGTCGGACGTCTGAGCAACATCACATAAAGGGCTTTAAAAGAAATACCACAGTCGGGCGTCTGAGCGACATCACATAAAGGGCTTTAAAAGAAATGCCACAGTCGGACGTCTGAGCGACATCACATAAAGGCCTTTAAAAAATGCCACAGTCGGACGTCTGAGCGACATCACATAAAGGGCTTTGAAAGAAATGCCACAGTCCGACGTCTGAGCGACATCACAGACAGGGCTTACAACAAATGTAAATAACAGGTATGCCACCGTCGGACGTCTGAGCGACATCGCAGACAGGGCTTATAACAAATGTAAATAACAGGTATGCCACCGTCGAACGTCTGAGCGACATCGCAGACAGGTCTTGTAACAAATGTAAATAACAAGATTAGTCCATCCACAAAGAATAATCTTTTAACCAGGTTTACCACCCAGGTAGTCCACCGGAGTTTTTTTTGTCACTGAGACTGATACCTGACAAGATAAGATGAGAATAGTACTTGGACAAGTACAAGATGATTTAAAGGAGTTGTGACTCTGCAGAGTTTATACTCACTGTCCACAGCCAACGGATTTCCGTAGTCACGAAGGACTAGTTCCGTTTACGGTATTTCGGAAGAAACACGTTTAACTAGTAAACACCCATTCCACCTCACGATGCCAGGAATCACCCTAGGCAACATCCAAGAAAAACTTTGAGACGGGGAGGCCACAACCTCGAATAGCATGGGATCAAATTTCTATACGCGCGCTCTAAGGGGTGCCCCCCTCTCGGTCCCAACCGGAAACACCCATGCCCCCTGACCGGATGACGGGCTTTAATCCAGGGCCATGGAACCCTCATCCCGGCCTCTCTTCTTGGTGTGTACCAGGAAACGGTTGCAACTTACTATGCCATATTCCTTGCGGAAAACATGTGGCAGCACAGGAAGGAAATGAATGGGAATATGATTTGATCATGATGACACTGCTGTCAAATGGACTGGCATAAGACTGGCATGTCACAACTCTGCCATCTTACCCATCCTCATGCCATCTCATGGCCTTGCCAATATGTATCCAACAACATATGGCTTTCCGAAACTTACTTCCCACTTACGAGCATGAAAATATATCATTCAAAGAAATGCTCATAAACATGCCATGATTATACTAAAATGCAAACATGCAACAAGCACTTCATCATATCAATAGTTCAAACATGCTTGCCTGGTTCGGAGTAGTCGGAGCCTAACTTTGCGAAGTTTGCAGCTCCGTCGCTTCCTCCGGAATCTACGGTAAAAGAAAAATACGTACGTAACGTAAACACCGTGAGTGTACAGAAAATACTCCAAATAAATTCTCAAATAAATCTTATAAAAAACTAGACAAAAATGTAAGGAGAACAGAAAAAGAATCAATCAAAAATACTTTTCTGCTTAAAAGTTATAAGGGTTTTCGTCCAAGGACCCATCTGTAATGAAACAAAAAGTTTCCAGGGGGCTCTGCGGAAAAGACCAGAAAACGGTTCGTTTAAAAGAAACTGCTGAGAGACTGACAGGCGGGCTCCACCCGTCAGGTTTGAATTTTCAAACAAGGGAAAAATAGAGCGCGACGGCGCCCGAGAGGTGCGGTGGTCGCCGGCGGCGATCCAAGGCGAGGCAAGGTGATTGGGGGTTACCTTCGTGATCAGTGCACGTTTCCGCGTCTGTGGGTGGTGGTAGAGGTCGTCGGCGAGCACCACATCGACGGCGGCCCTTGCTCTGGCGGACGGCGGTTTGGGCAGTCGTGGATCTTGCCGGAGGGAGATGCGGGGTCAAAATTGACGTGGGGGTTAACCTACTGGAGGTGGTACGAGGCTACGGGCAAGAGCAGGGCGGCGGAGGAGTTCTAACTGGAGAGAACGTTGCCGGAGCCCGAGGCGGACGGAGGTGGCCGGAGTCGAGGAAGAAAAGCCCCTCGAGGCCCTTCCAGTGGCTAGGCGGGCTCTGGTGAGGTGGTGGAGTCGTGCGGGGTCCAGAGCAAGCTCGGGGGTGCTATATATAGCCAGCCCGAGTCGGTTGCCTTGAACAGATAAGTCCGGTGCGTTGATTACGGCGGCGCTGTGGTTGGACAGTCGGCTTAGGAGCTTGAGCATCGCCTAGGTGGAGTATTGGTGCCATTCTCGTGTCCAACTCAGCAAGGGAGGGTTGGTTACGGTCTGCCCTCGACGGAACGGCCGCACGGCCCGTCGGTGGCAGAGAACGCGCTCTGCGCGTGCTAGGCCACGGCGACGGTGCCGCATGCGTGCGCTGGCAAGGAGGTGGCCACGCGGAGCTACCAGGACGCTTGGGCGGCGCCGAACGGCGTTACGCCGAGGTTTTGCTCCCTGTCGGCCGCTACGGTTCTGCCGCCGCAAAGCACGCCGGTGCAGGCGGGCCAGGGCGCCACCGACGCCAGGAACGTGCCAAGCGTTCGTGTGAAGCTCCGGACAAGAGAGATAGGCTGCGAGCAACGTGCCAAGGGCACTGTGGACATGTGACTGAAGTTACTGACGGAGAACGACACTGAACTCTGAATTTACTGAATATGAACAGTACTAGTGTATGCAAGGTGTTCGACAGAATGATTCTGGCATGAAGAGATTTTTACTTGAGCTGGTTTTTGGTGGAGTGGTCTCTCATTGCATCTAGAGGTTGCCTGAATTTTGGTGGAATTTTTAGAGCAGTGTAGATATGAATTTCACCAAATTTGGCAAATCTGGTCCAAACTTGCAGAGAGTGAAATTTGAATTATTTTAAAAGAAGAAGAGTGGATCAAGATGGTTCTAGGTTGTGGGTACAAAGGACTATCCAGAGGAGTTGAGATGAGGTCAAAAATAAAATGCATTAAGGTACTTGCTTTGCAAACTACCTAGGCTCCAAAAGAATGACAGCATTATTTTGGGAAATGAATTTAATGGAATAAAATCCAAAAATGGATTTTATTAGTTTGGACAGAATGTTTGGGTTGTCCCAAAGTGGAAGGAGGGGTTTTGGGAAAATTTCACCATAGGAGGTAAGGAAAAACTTAGAAAGGATCAACACCACATAAAAGCCCAAAAACCAAAAAGGTTTTTCTTTCTAGGAGAAACTAAATCCAAGAAAGATTTTTGCTGAAAACAAAAACCACAGAAAATTTAGGAGCGTCACATACATCTGTATGTGGTCCATACTAGAATCTCTACAAAGACATACATTTAGGAACAGAGGCAGTTCATTACACAAAATCGTAGGTGACATGTAGGAATTCCAGTGCACTACATTAGGCTCCCTTAGAGTGCCTGCTAGTCCAGCACACAGAGTCATGGCTAGTTTATGCTACGCACACAATCATTAATTGGTGGTTTAAATATGCGCAAGGGATATGCAATGTATTATCATGTAGAGATGTCTGAAACTAGCCATGTCAACTTGCAGATAGGGTTACACAATGACAAAGTACAAGATTTATGTGGCAATTTCATGGAACATCGCAAAAAAGGAGAGGAAGCGGTGAGCCTATACAGTGTGCTATGGTACATAAGTCCTCCATTGCAATCATCGTGACATGTTATTTGTATGTCAGTTCTATTGGCCAAGTTTCTTAGGGACAGTTATTAGGAGTTATCCTAAGAAAATAAGCACCTGTGAATATAAGCTCCATGTAATAAGCCAACCAGTTTTTTTCATTGCGTTTTCAGCTTATCTTTGGTATGATCAGTCAAAACTCTAGATTGCTATATTTTTTCATTTTGCTGCCCATTTGAAAATTATTTTGACTTGCAAACATCACAAATTGAACCCAGTGCAGTAATTAATATGATAGGAAAACAGACCATCACTATTTGCTCAAAATGCAAATACAAAGATACCATCTACTTGGCACAATATACTTTGGTCAATGTTTTCCATAGAGATCCCATTGCCTAATTTAAACGAAGAACGCATGACCCACATTTAAATGAAGAACAATTATTTATTGAAATTCGATGGTCCAAGTGGCTAGTTATTATCATATAGCAGCACCACCTGAAACCATCATATAGCAGCAGCAGCAGCTCATAGCAACAAATCATGTAGCAGCAACAGTGTTCAATTGATCATATACCACCAGCAACTCATAGCAATTCATCATATAGCAGCAGCAGGAGCAGCTCATAGCAATTCATCATATAGCAGCAGCAGGAGCAGCTCATAGCAATTCATCATATAGCAACAGCAGGAGCAGCTCATAGCAATTCATCATATAGCAGCAGCAGGAGCAGCTTATAGCAACTCATCATATAGCAGCAGCAGCAGCTCATAACAATTCATCATATACCAGCAGCAGCTCATAGCAATTCATCATATAGCAGCAACAGCTCATAGCAATTCATCATATAGTAGCAACAGGAGCAGCTCATAGCAATGCATCATATAGCAGCAGAAGAAGCAGCTCATAGCAATTCATCGTATAGTGGATGAAAATGAAAATTTGGCAAAAAATCAGAGGAGATCCTCACCTTGTTGGATGAGCTCATCCTTCAACAACACCTCAAGGCCACGACCTGGGAGGAGGGGAGGGGGAATAAGGTGCCTTCTGCCGCAGTGTTGCATCAGCCGTAGTTGTGCAGCGCCCACCGCAGTAGTGCGTTGGACAAACCACAGTGGAGCAGCTGTTGGAGACCATGAGAATGAGGCGCGGCGCCAGAGGGAGGAGCAGCTAGGGAGATTTTCCCCTACCCGCCAGCCATGTAGCCTAGCTGGACAGAGCATCACCGAGGACCATGCCAGATGGGACCAGTGGCGGCGGCTCGCTGGAGGAACCCTAGTGCTGCACGCAAGGGATCGAGGTAAAGGGAAAGGGGAGAGGAGATGCAAGCGGGCAGGGCAATGAACGCTTGCGTGTTTGTTTTTACTTGAGGGTCAGGTGTGACACATGTGTCAACAGTTGCATTTTGAGTGTAATATAGGCAGACAACAGAGTCATTTTGCTATTCCCCTTCCCTTCCATTTTTAGTGAGGTTCTACCCGAAACACCCCCCTCCAAAGCAAAATTAGTTAAGCCCAAGCCCATAACTCAAAAATGACTTATTTACATCTTTTATGGCTTATTTTGACAATAATCCCTGAAAAGGCGGAATCGAACTGGCCCTTAACCTGCAATTCAATTGTGCGTGCAATGATGAATCACTCCTGCCTGCTATAGTGTACATTTAGGCATCATCATACATGGCATAACCTAATACATGTGCATTCCATTGTAGAATCTGGAATATGCAAAGTTTATGTTAGTTCATACGTTGCACATGATATTTAAATGCCCCTTAAATCTGATCAGTCAAGTGATGGTCTTTAAGCCTCCTTCTTTGCTTCTTTTCTTGATATGTAAGATTTTCTCACACATCTGTTCAATTGCTTGTTTGCATCAGCCAGCCATACTAGGACTGTTTGCTTTGATTACTTGTTGCTCTTGACCTAACACTCTAATAGAGCTTGTCAACGAATTAAACACTAAGGGCTGCTGTAGTGGGGACTTGTCTAACTCATAGGTGACATAAAGGTTTGGCTGTACACTAAAGTAGGCTCTCCAAGAGTACCTGGAGATCCAGTTCGAAGGTATGCCTAGTTTTTACATAGTGGAGACATAGTAAATGCTCATTTCATTGTGTGCAAGTGCAAGAGATGCGGCATGTTTCATTATGTGGTGTTGTTTTGTTATAATCTCATCCTTTTGTGTTCACAGACTGGAAAGTATGCATATTTATCTTCCAAGGAGATGAGTAACTAGTTTGTGTCACCTTGCAGAGGGGGTGCAATAAAGATAAGGTTGAGGATTTCCAAGTACAAGATGTTAGGAAGGAGCCTTGCAAGAGAAGTAGGAGCTGCGCTGAGCCTCTTCAACCTGTTAAGGTAAGTCACTGTATCCAACTCAACAGTTCAATTCCTTGTTTGTTTCAGGCATAGTTAATTTGCTCTTTTCAATTGCTTTTTTGTCCTTAGTTAATGAGATGCCCAGAGAATGATGCCTGATGTTGGGTACTTGTATAACTATTAGTTGACATAATTAAAGGCATTACCATTTAATTACTTTGCCGAAGTGTGCCTGAAGCTTTGAAGTCTATTAACCAACTATTATTGCATGAGGCTCACAATCTAGTTTATAATAGGCTAATGATTGCATAGTTTTACTTGCTGTAGTATGTTTGTATGAAACCCTCTGATGTTCATTATGCTCCCTGAGACTTTAATTGAGCTACAGAATGGCCAATTGCTTGCTTGGTTATACGCAACATGCTGTCTAAATTTGTAACTTGTGTGTGTTTTGGATTGGGCCCCAACATCATGCTCCTCTGGTGAGCTAAGAGAGATTTCTGTATGCAGGCTACACATACTTCCTTTTTTTCATAATTTTTAAAATATCACCTGCTTATGCTTCATTACATGTAACATTATTGTTAGTCCTGTTTTTCCATGTACTCCCTCCGTCCCAAAATAAGTGTCTTAACTTTGTACTAGCTCTAGTACAAAGTTGTACTAACCTTGAGACACTTATTTTTGGACAGAGGGAGTACAAAATAGTCTGTCTTGCTCGCTTCACTGTTGTAACTATAATTTTGCCCTAATCATGTGTACTTACAGAAACATTTCAGGATGAAGTGACATCAACACAAAGATCCGTGAGCAGTGCGGCATGGCCGTTACCGAATGATTATGGATTGGAATTGGAATGTGCTGATGTTCTCGAGTATCAAATAGAGGTGGCAAGACAATGTGTACATGATTCTCAATGTATAATCAACAAGTTGAGACTGGACATGCAGGTATTAGATGCAGGAGTCAAAAAAAATGAAACAAGACACTGATGTAACTGTGGGAGTCCTGGATTAAGGGGTCCTCGGACAGCCGGACTATATACTTTGGCCGGACTGTTGGACTATGAAGATACAAGATAGAAGACTTCGTCCCGTGTCCGGATGGGACTCTCCTTTGTGTGGAAGGCAAGCTTGGCAATTCAGATATGAAGATTCCTTTCTCTGTAACCGACTCTGTGTAACCCTAGCCCCCTCCGGTGTGTATATAAACCAGAGGGTTTAGTCCGTAGGATGAGAACAATCATAATCATAGGCTAGCTTCTAGGGTTTAGCCTCTACGATCTCGTGGTAGATCAACTCTTGTAATACTCATATCATCAAGATCAATCAAGCAGGAAGTAGGGTATTACCTCCATCAAGAGGGCCAGAACCTGGGTAAACATTGTGTCCCCCGCCTCCTATTACCATTAGCCTTAGACGCACGGTTCGGGACCCCCTACCCAAGATCCGCCGGTTTTGACACCGACATTGGTGCTTTCATTGAGAATTACACTGCATCGTCATCATAAGTCTTGATGGCTCCTTCAATCATCTACAACAACGCAGTCCAGGGTGAGATTTTCCTCCCCAGACAGATTTTCGTATTTGGCGGCTTCGCACTGCGGGCCAACTCGCTTGGCCATCTGGAGCAGATCGACAGCTATGCCCCTGGCCACCAGGTCAGGTTTGGAAGCTTGAACTACACCGCCGACACCCATGGATACTTGATCTTCGACGGATTCGAGCCCATGACAGCCGCACCCTGCCGCCACGATGAACATAACCTAAATCTGTCATCGGACTGTGCTCAGGGGATAACACCTGTAACCGCTCTGGCCCTAGATCTAGAGCAGAGCGCGCCGTCCGAGGACGGGAAGCTTAACCTCACCACGGAAGCTGCAAAATCAGCGGCGCTAGAGCCGAACGCAGATCCGACCTCCAACGAGGCCTGTGTCATCAGAGCCTCGGATTTGTCTCCGGCCATAGGCTCCGAACCGCGTGTATCCGCACCCATCGAATCTGACTGGACACCGATCTTGGAGTTCAGCTCCGCGGACATCTTCCAACACTCATCCCTAGGTGATGTGTTAAACTCATTAAAGTCTCTCTCCTTGTTAGAAGATTCTTGGCCAAACTATATCCTGCTTGAGTGGGAAGCAGACAACGAAGAACTTCATTACCCACCCACCACCCATTTGATAGCCACTGTCGACGATTTAACCGACATGCTTGATTTTGACTCCGAAGACATCGATGGTATGGACGATGATGCCGGAGAAGAACAGGAACCACCGCCCACAGGGTGCTGGACAGCCACCTCCTCATACGACATATACATGGTGGATACACCCGAAGAAGACAATGGCAATAACAAAAAGGATCCAGTTGAGGATAAACCTCCTGAGAAGCAGCTAAAGAGCCGACGTCAGTGGTGCCGCTCTAAACCACGCTATGGTAAAAATAGCGATACCGACACAAGAGAAAATAGCATTCCGGACGACGCCGAAGACAACGACGACCCCGCCAAGCCAAGTTTCAAACATGCTAAACGGGAAGACGGGCGAGCCAGCCCTGATGAATAGGCCGTGAACAATGACTCGGAGGACAGCAATTACAGGCTTCTCTCCGAGGATGACGTGAGCCTCGGTGATCAAGAATTTATCGTGCCGGAGGACCTCGTCGATCAGGAGCGCTTTAAGCGTCGTCTTATAGCCACGGCAAAGAGCCTGAAGAAGAAGAAGCAGCAGCTTCAAGCTGATCAAGATTTTCTCACTGATAGATGGACTGAGGTCCTAGCAGCCGAGGAATATGGACTCGAACGCCCAACCAAAACTTACCCGAAGCATAAATTGCTAGCTCAATTCGATGACGAGGCGCGGGAGCCCGTACTACCAGCACATAATGCGGCAGACCGACCACCACACGGCCGAGATAAAGCGGCAACTCAGCCCGAACACCAGCCGGCACCATGTCGTCGAACAAATAGAGACACAATAGGTCGGGGATACACACATTACCTGCGGTACGACTTGGAAAATAGAGCAGGACAAACCAGATCGATCTATGGATCGCGTGGGTGCGCCCCAATGCACAACGACGGCCACCCAGCCGGATATGACAAATAGAAACCTGCCCGGGCCGAATACCGCAGACCAGCTTCATCCATGCCGCGTCACGATGTAGCCCGACATAGAGGCGCCGCACACCCCCTATGCTTCACCGATGAAGTAATGGAACATGAATTCCCAGAAGGGTTCAAACCCGTAAACATTGAATCATATGATGGGACAACATATCCCGCAGTATGGATCAAGGACTTCCTTCTCCATATTCATATGGCCCGCGGCGATGATCTCCACGCCATCAAGTATCTCCCGCTAAAACTCAAAGGACCAGCTCAGCACTGGTTGAACAGTATGCCCGAAAACTCTATTGGCAGTTGGAAGAACCTGGAAGACGCATTTCTTGACAACTTCCAAGGTACTTATGTCCGACCTCCGGATGCTGATGACTTAAGTCATATAATCCAATAGCCCGGAGAGTCAGCCAGGAAATTCTGGACTCGGTTCTTAACTAAAAAGAACCAGATCATCGACTATCCGGATGTCGAAGCCTAGCGGCCTTTAAGCATAACATCTATGACGAGTGGCTTGCCCAACACCTCGGCCAAGAGAAGCCGAAGTCCGTGGCAGCCTTTATGACGCTCATGACCCGCTTTTGTGTGGGCGAGGATAGCTGGCTAGCTCGTAGCAATAACACCTCAAGTAAACCTGGCACTTCTGAAGCCAGAGATAGCAACGACAAGCCCCGACGCAACAGACACAAGCATCAAAATAATGACGATAACGCCAAAGACACGACCGTCAATGCCGGATTCAGTGGCCCCAAGTCCGGTCAGTGGAAAAAGCCATTTAAGAGAAACAATCCGGGCCCATCCAGTCTGACCGCATACTCGATCGTCCATGTCAAATCCACGGCACCCCCGATAAAACCAGCCAATCATACCAACAGGGAATGTTGGGTCTTCAAACAGGCCGGCAAGTTAAATACCGAAAACAAGGAAAACGGATCGCAAAGCGATGACAACGAGGAACCCCGGCCACCGAGCACAGGGAGACAGAAGAATTTTCCTCCCCAAGTCAAAATAGTGAACATGATATATGCCACCCATATCCCCAAAAGGGAGCGTCTAAGTTCAACCCATGGTCCTCCTGTCCGATCACCTTCGATCGCAGGGACCATCTGACTAGTATCCGTCATGACGGTTCAGCTTCACTTGTCCTTGACCCCATTATTGATGGATTCCACCTCACACGAGTCCTCATGGATGGTGGTAGCAACCTGAAACTGCACTATCAGTATACAGTGCACAAAATGGGTATCGATCCCTCAAGCATCAAGCCCACCAAAACCACCTTTAAAGGGGTCATACCAGGTGTAGAGGCATGTTGTACGGGCTCAATCACACTGGAAGTGGTCTTCGGATCCCCGGATAATTTCTGAAGCGAAGAGTTAATCTTCGACATCGTCTTCTTCCACCGTGGTTATCATGCACTGCTCGGACGAACCGCATTTTCTCGATTCAATGAGGTACCACACTATGCCTAACTCAAGCTCAAGATGCCCGGACCTCGCGGTGTTATAACAGTCATTGGAAATACGGAGCGCTCCCTCCGTACTGAGGAGCACACCGCGGCCCTTGCAGTGGAAGTACAGAGCAGCCTTCTTGGCAGAACCTCAATTCGGCAATAAAGCCCCTGGACACCGTCAAGCAAGTCTGAACTACTCTGCATCGGGACCGTCCGGCTTGTCCAGAGCTCACCTAGCAATTTGGCCTCCGTCCTAGTCCCAATCAAGCGGTGAAATTCCGTGTACAAAATTACGCACTTAAAATACCATGGGCATAGACGGAGGCATAGTTAGACAATGGTCCACAACGCGGCTCAACTGCCCTGGATCCGCATACCTTCACTTTTTCTTTTCCTTTCAGGTTTTTCCCTTCTTGAGGCATTCCTGATAACCTGATCATCGGACCCATCGTGGAAGGATACACCAAGAAAGGCAAGGGGCTTTGACGTACAACGGAATCCCCAGGTGGTCTCTGCTAATGATCGTTATTCCTGTTTTACATACCCACACGCAGCCCGCTCTTGGTCACGACATGTCAAATAGCCTTATTTGCTTATCGCACTACTTGTCCACATACGCCTTGACGTATTAATCAAATTACAATGGAAAATAATTGGCAGCGTCCACTTATTACTTAATTTTTTCCTTGCATTTGTATTTATTGCACTTGTACATTTTGGTATGCCTTAATTCGCTAGGGGCTTCAATGTACCCCATAACACGGCAAGAAAGTCCGAACACTTTTATAGTACAGTTCGGCACCCCGAACTTATAGCATTATATGCATCGGCTCCGAATCATGTCTTGGGTCAATAGTTGGGTTGCCCGGCTCCTGTGCTTGCTACCTTATGTTCCGCTATATCGGCTAGGGTAGTAAAGGGAGAACTACTCCGATTGTGTCCCGGTTCTTCCGGATGAGCACCTCAGTAGAGAAAGCCGAAAACTAACTGTCATGATGTGGCGAGAGCTGGTCGCTGTTCGAGAGGTTTCAAATCCTTAGAGATTTTTTCCGCTTTATACGAGGAATCGGTTTTTGTCCGATTAGGCATTTATAGCGCCCCAAGTTCAGCCTTCCGAATACTAGGGGCTGCGCCAAAATTTTAAATTATCGAACTCCTATGGCTAAGTGAGGGTGATAAAGCCGTATAATCCGATTGCCTTGTTCATTGTGCTAAACACCTCATTAAAGGATCAAAAACTTGGATAAAGAGTGTTTAGATTTATCCCGAACACCCCTGTACTAGCTACATGGGGGCAGAAGCCGACGACTGGCCAACTCTCAGATTTCATAAACGGCCGCATAGGAGGTAAAATTTTAAATAAACAAGCATTATATTGCAAAACGAACTTGTTTCATATTACAGGACAGGATAAAATGAATGCATTCATTCAAAGGTTACATCCTTTGCACATTGCTCTGCCACAAGGCGGGATCCGTCCAGGACACTGTCATAGTATAGTTCGGGTCGGTGGGGCTCCTTGCCCTTAGGCGGCCCCTCGGTCATCAGCTTCGTGGCGTTCATCTTCGCCCAATGCATCTTAGCGCGGGCAAAGGCCATCCGCACACCTTCAATGCAAACCGACCGCTTTATGACTTCAAGCCACGGGCAGGCACTAACAAGCCGCTTCACAATCCCGAAGTAGCTACTGGGCATGGGCTCGGCAGGCCATAGCCAGATTATGAGGTCCTTCATGGCCAGTTCGGCCGCCTTGTCTAGGTTGACCAACTGTTTCAGCTGGTCGCTAAGGGGCATCGGATGTTCTGGTCCGAGGTATTGGGACCAGAAGAGCTTCTCCGTAGAGCTCCCTTCTTCGGCTTGGTAGAACTCTGTGGCATCTCATATGCTGCGCGGCAGATCCGCAAACTCTCGTGGAGAACTGCAAATTCGGGTAAGTAAAAAGAATGTCTCCTTCACATGCTTGCTTTGCATAATAAAAGCCTTACTCGCCGCAATCTTCTTGGCCGCCTGGACCTCCTGGAGGGCCCTCTGGGCTTCGGCTCGGGCGTCTTGCACGCTCTGGAGGGCCTTGGCAAGTTCGGACTCTTGAATCTTAGAATCACGCTCCAAGGACTCATACTTCTTGACGGTGTCCTGGAGCTCTTGCTGGACCTCGCTGGCCATGAAGGAATTGGAAATTTTGTAGACTGAAATTTGTGCTATTTGAATCCTACCAATCCTATTTTCTGAAGAGATTATAGTTCAAATGGAGTTAAGTTGATGCGCGTCCATGATGTATGAGCTGTATTTGCCCAGTGTATGTATTGCTGTTTGTGTATGCTTTATTATCACTGGTGCCAAACCATAATGCCCAGTGGGTATAATCAGCTGTAATTTCTTTATTGTATAGCGTACGATTATTCTACGTTTCTATGCCTTGGTCGCTTTGTTGTATAGTGTATGTTTTTTAGAGGTGATAGTATAAAGTAGGATAATTCTTTGAATATGCTATATCATTCAAACGGGGGCCAACTCACCCAAACATTATAGTGACCATGGCCCTCCACTGGTCGTACGATCCATGGGCCATCTACGGGACGGACGATCCATGGCCTTCTATGGGCTGTCGGATCCATGGGCCTCCTATGGGCCATTGGATCCATGTGCCTTCTATGGGCCGTCAGATCCATGGGCCTTCAATGGGCCGTCGGATCAATGGGCCTTCTACTTCCCGTAGGATACATGGGCCTCCTACGGGCCGTCTCATCTATGGGCCTTGTACGGGCCGTATAATGGGCCATAAACGAGCTAGAGTGGAAATCGTATGTTTAATGGGCTAACCATAACAGGCCGTTAATAGGCCGTATTTGATGATGCTATGAAAATGGCACAATAGATTAACGGGCCACAAACGGGCGGACTGTATCCATGAGCTGAATATGGCCCACAAGCAGAAAAGGCCAGTAACGGGCCGTAAGTAACCGAATGCTGGAAATGAGCCCAAGAATAAATGGGCCCTGAGAAGGCCGAAAGGTAACACGAGTTGGAAACGACCCAATGGAATAATGTGCCGCTAATGGGTATAAAGCGTTACATTGTTCACCACGGGCCAGTTTCACCACGGGCCGTTAATGGGCCAAGAGTTACAAAGAGACTCATATGGGCCGAAAGACGTCATGGGCCATACATGGGCCGGAAGTTACAATAGGCTGGAATCATATTGGACGTCCCAGATGACGCTACTGGGCCTAATACCGCTATGTCGTAACGGGCCATGAGTTAGCGGGCTCTAAATGGGCTATATGCGAACATGCCATTAATAGGCTTTCCGTTGGCCGGCCCGCCACCTTTTGACCAAGTCAAACGGGCCGGCCTTTTCATAGGAATGGGCCTCTGTTGGGCCGTGCCACGTGTCGACGTATCATAGGCGCCTTGGGTCCAATGAGTGGATGACATCTATCCCAACGGTGAGCCGACACGTGTTTCCTCCGGCCAATGATGATTTTACACATGGAAAATCCCCATTGGTCGGGGCTGTTAACGGGTTATCGGATCTAAAACCGGACCCGATAGCTTAACGGTGTTCTGTTATGGTGGATGCCACATGTCGGTCCCCCTTGACGAAAGCACTTCTGTGACGCGCGATTTATCGTCATGGAAGTGGACACTTCCGGGATAATAATTTTGGTAATGTCATGGAACACTTCTACGACGGCACATGTATGACTATCTTGATTCTGTCACAAAATCGTCATGGATGTTACATGCATGACAAAAAATGCGACCTACTGTGACAAACACGTATCATCACAGAAGTTTATTTTTTTGTAGTGTTGATTTCCACAAATTAAATAAAGCTACTAGAAAAGATCATTACCCTCTACCTTTTATTGATCAAATGCTAGAAAGACTATCCAAACATACACATTTTTGCTTCCTAGATGGTTATTTTGGCTTCTCTCAAATACCTGTGTCAAAAGAGGATCAAGAAAAGACCACTTTTACTTGCCCTTTCGGTACTTTTTCTTATAGACGTATGCCTTTTGGTTTATGTAGTGCACCTGCTACCTTTCAGAGATGTATGACTGCTATATTCTCTAACTTTTGTGAAAAGATTGTTGAGGTTTTCATGGATGATTTCTCCGTTTACAGAACTTTCTTTTGATGATTGCTTAAGCAACCTTGATCGAGTTTTGCAGAGATGCAAAGAAACTAATCTTGTCTTGAATTGGGAGAAGTGCCACTTTATGGTTAATGAAGGTATTGTCTTGGGGCATAAAATTTCTGAAACAGTTATTGAAGTTGATGAAGCTAAAGTAGATGCTATTGAAAATATGTCGTGTCCGAAAGATATCAAAGGTATAAGAAGTTTCCTTGGTCATGCTGGTTTCTATAGGAGGTTTATTAAACACTTCTCTAAAATTTCTAGGCCTCTCACTAGTCTCTTGCGAAAGACGTTCCTTTTGTTTTTGATGATGATTGTGTAGAAGCATTTGAAATACTTAAGAAAACCTTGATTTCTGCACCTATTGTTCAACCACCCGATTGGGATTTACCCTTTGAAATTATGTGTGATGCTAGCGATTTGTTGTTGGTGATGTTCTAGGACAAAGAGTTGATGAGAAATTAAATGTTATTCGATATGTTAGTAAAACTCTAGACATTGCCCAGAGAAATTATGCTACTACTGAAAAAGAATTTCTAGCAGTTGTATTTGCTTGTGATAAGTTCAGACCTTATATTGTTGATTCCAAAGTAACTGTTCACACTGATCATGCTGCTATTAAGTATCTTATGGAAAACAAAGATGCTAAACCTAGACTTATTAGATGGTTTCTCTTGCTACAAGAATTTGATCTGCATATTATTGATAGAAAGGGAGCTGAGAACCCCGTTGCAGACAACTTGTCTAGGTTAGAAAATGTTCTTGATGACCCACTGCCTATTGATGATAGCTTTCCTAATGAACAATTAACTGTCATAAATGCTTCTTGTACTGCTCCATGGTATGTTGATTATGCGAATTACATTGTTGCTAAATTTATACCACCTAGTTTCACATACCAGCAAAAGAAAAAGTTTTTCTATGATTTAAGACATTACTTTTGGGATGACCCACACCTTTATAAAGAAGGAGTAGATGGTGTCATTAAACGTTGTGTACCTGAGCATGAACAAGAACAGATCCTACACAAGTGCCACTCCGAGGCTTACGGAGGACACCACGCTGAAGATAGAACTACACATAAGGTATTATAATCCAATTTTTATTTGCCTACTCTCTTCAAGGATGCTCGTAAGTTTGTCTTGTCTTGTGGTGAATGCCAAAGAATTGGTTATATTAGTAGACATCAGGAAATACCTATGAATTATTCACTTGTTATTGAACCACTTGATGTTTGGGGCTTTGATTATATGGGACCTTTTCCTTCCTCCAATGGGTATACACATATTTTAGTTGTTGTTGATTATGTTTCTAAGTGGGTAGAAGCTATTCCAACTAGTAGTGCTGATCATCACACTTCTATTAAGATGCTTAAAGAAGTTATTTTTCTGGGATTTGGAGTCCCTAGGTATTTGATAACTGATGGTGGTTCATATTTTATTCATGGCGCTTTTCGTAAAATCCTTGCTAAGTATTATGTTAATCATAGAATTGCATCTCCATATCATCCTCAGTCTAGTGGCCAAGTAGAATTGAGTAATAGAGAGATTTAATTAATTTTGCAAAAGACTGTTAATAGATCTAGAAAGAATTGGTCCAGGAAACTTGATGATGCATTATGGGCCTATAGAACTGCTTATAAAAATCCTATGGGTATGTCTCCGTATAAAATGGTTTGTGGAACGGCATGTCACTTACCTCTCGAACTAGAACATAAGGCATATTGGGCTATTAAAGAGCTCAATTATGATTTCAAACTTGCCGGTGAGAAGAGGTTGTTTAACATTAGCTTGCTTGATGAATGGAGAACCCAAGCCTATGAGAATGCCAAGTTGTTTAAAGAAAAAGTTAAAAGATGGCATGACAAAAGAATGCAAAAGCATGAGTTTAGTATAGGTGATTATGTTTTGCTATACAACTCTCGTTTAAGATATTTTGCAGGAAAACTTCTCTCTAAATGGGATGGTCCTTACATTATCGAGGAGTTCTATAGTTCCGGTGCCACCAAAATCAACAACGCCGAAGGCACAAATCCGAAGGTGGTAAACGGTTAAAGAATCAAACAATATATCTCAGGTAATCCCATAAATGTTTAAACCAATATAATTGAAACCGTAACCCTGGAGGAGTACATAAGGGACACTTTCCAGAATGTTTCAGACTCCGAAAAAGAATAGGTACATGGTACGGTAAGTAAACGGACTCCAAAACTGTCCTAATAGCAAATTTTCTCCATTTTGGAATATTTAAAAAATTAGGAAAATTATTAGTCCGAACGAGAAACGAGGCAGTCACGAGGGCGGAGGGCGCGCCCTACCCCTGGGCATGCCCCCTACCTCGTGGCCACATCGTGTGCCCTCCAGACTCCGTTTTCCTGCATGATACTTCTTTTGGTCGGTAAAAATTCATTATATAATATCCCGAAGGTTTGACCACCGTACCACGACAAAATACTCTGTTTTTGTTTCGAGCTGTTTTTTTGACAGATGTAGATCACCATGATGTCTCCAAGTGCCCCTCAGGACAAGTTTTTCGAGAAGGTCATCAATGTCGGGGATATACCCCACGGTATGAACCAGCCGGAAATATGACCCGGCCGGACTGGGCGGTTTACTTGAGACCCGGTTTACACTTGGCGATTCACTGGCGACCCGCCCTGACCAGATGGTTTACAAGCAACCTACCTAAACGTTATGATTCACTGATAACCCGGCAGGTGGGACAGATGGATGACAAGGCCCAAGGCCCAGAAGGCCAGTCTATGCTAATGGCAGGCCGGTTTATGAGAAAAGCACAAGGAATATTATCCTACAAGGAGTTAAGACCCGGACTTGTATCCGATTTGTATTAGAAGGTGGACTAATCCTAATCCTAAAAGGACTCCACATGTAACCCGCCCCTCTAACTTATATAAGGAGGGACATGGCTCCCCAAAGAGGAGGGGAACAGAAAATAATCGATAAGGCTAGACACAACTAGAGGAGAGTCGGTTTAGGGCGACTCCCTCATGATGATAATGAGACCTAGGCACAAACAGCATGTAGGGTTATTACCGGATGATGTTTCCCGAAGCCCGAAGCTGTCTAAATCTTTGTCTTGCATGTTGCCTCTCTCGATTCCGCTCAACCCCTCTGAAGTTACCATATAGATGTGTTGGCCTCACGACTAAGTCCTCACACTAGGACATCTGACGTGTTAATTCCACGACAGTTGGCGCCCACCATGGGGCTCGCGTACGGTGGTGTTGAGTTCTTGGAGGGATCGAGAAGTTCGCAATTTTTTGTTATTATCCCACATATCGAGAAATTTCATGGGATGAAGAAAAGGTCACACCCGAGGAATCTACATCATGGACGAGCTGTCAGAACAGCATACACGAGATTTGCGATCCAAAGCGATTAGGGTTCCTGCGTCTATGCGCTGCCGTCGTCGTGTGATCAAATTCGGTCGAAGATCGATTCTACTGCAAAAGCTGTTGTACGCTGCAGCCGCGTGTTACCGAGACCGACAGGTAACCGAGATTGACACAATCGATTTGCCCAGCCATCTCTAGCTGCCGAGGCTGCTAATCCACGTGAAGACCCATGCCATATCGAGTACTTTTCACGTGAAGACCCCGGAAGTTAATTCAGGATTTAAAAAAAGGGGAGCAGCCCACGACCCGGAAGCGGTTTCCACCATCGAGTCGCCGTCACTCCGTCGTTCTCCGGCCCCGCGGCTTCGAGCCGCTGCCCGGCCCTCCGCCACCGAGCTGCCGCAGCCGTGGTCCCACCACCGACGGCCGGTCGCCTCCGCCGTAAGATGATGCGGCGCCGCCTTACCTCCGGTGCACCTCGCCTCCGCCCGAAGCCCGCGCTGCCACCGCTTCCAAGCGCCTTGCTCGGCCAAGAGCCGTCGGGCTACCTCTCCCACTGTGGCTAGCTATGGTTGCGGCCTCGCGAACTGACTCGCCTCCACCTCTTCTGTCGGGCCTTGAGCAGGCCACGGCTATCACCGCAAGATACCTTGCTTTGCTTCGCCGGCTTCCTGCTGGACTTCTCACGTTCACCCGCCCCTGCGAGTCTTCGCTCCCGTGCAACAGCCGCTCTAGCCGTGCAGCCTCTACAGCGAGCTGCCTCGCCGGCTTCCACCTCCCTGGCTCACCTCAACACCGTGACCTGCCGCTTTGGCATCTCTCTGCATTCGCATCGCTACTACTTCTATAGTCGTGGCCTCCAACCGGTTTCTACCACGAGCTACGCGTACAACCGCCGCACCGTGACCCGGTTGTCCAACCCGAGCCACCCGAGGGTCGTCACTGCCAGCGAGCCACCGCGTCCACCGCTCTCTTCATGCCCTGGCACTGATTTGCTGGCAGCCGCCGTAACCGGCTGCACTTCCGCCATGGTTACATCTCTGAGTCGTCGCCGGTCCGAGCGCGCCTCGCCTCCTACTCCGCCGTTTCTACCTGGAAACCTCCATCACCACGCTTGAGCTGGCCACGCCCGGAGCCGCTAAGCGCCCCCGCTGGAGCCGGCCTCGACCCGCCCCCGCTGTACCTTGTCCCGCCAGCACCTCCTCCCGCCAGCCTCCTTGCTCTCCTTCGTGTCGTGGCGTTCGACCGCCAACCACGTCTCGAGCGAGACCACGGTCCCGCCCTTGCCCGGCCTCGTCACTGTTCCTCGTCTCGAGCCAGTGGCTCGCTTCTGCCATCGAGGCCTATTGTCAAACAACGGGAACTGAAGTGGAAGGTGTTCTTCGATGTGCTATGGGAGTCTCATTATACAGCATTGGATATGATTAAGAAAATACAGGGAAAGCTATACATGCTTGTTTGAGGAGCACGTTGATGGTTGGAGATCAGCAAAAGAATGATGAGGATTCTGGGGTATGAGCAATGCAGACAAAGCAATCGAGGTGTATCAAATATTTGAAGAAACTCATCTAAAGGCATGTAGAGTCCGCGTGACAACATATGTCAGTATTCTGGATGCTTGGAACAAGTCTGAAAGTCTCAAGCTAGCTGCGGTCGTTGGTACAGCTCTGAAATTTGCATCCGCACTATGACTGAGTTGATATAAAAGGATTGGTCAAAAATGACCCGGAGGGTCCGTGCTGAGCCGCCCGATTCCAGACTCCGCCATGGTCATGCTTTAAGCCACCATCTCAGCCGTAGCCACTGCGACCTTGTGCTAAGCCACCCTTGGCCAGTCTGCCTGAGCCGCCTTTGTCGCAATGCACGAATCATCCGTTGCCCGAACAAATCAGGTGATATCCATTTAAAATTTATTTTATTAGCACGTATTATTTTATGTCAAAGAAAAATTACTATGGCTGTAATATTTTTACACAGGACGATTGTTAAAAGGAAAAGGGGTGGTGTTATACCACGGATCCACGTTCGGCTGTGCCGCGTGGCTTCACGGATATGCGTGTCGCAGCCCAGTTTACATCAACGCACCAACCGACTCACCTGTCTGCGCCGCCTTATAATGCCATGGAGGACTCACCCGTCCGCCCTCATGGCCAGTTCACCTGTCTGCGCGGTTTACCGCGCCTGCGATTGACTCGTCTGTCCACGCTGGCTTACAACACCGTGGCTGACTCATGTGTCTGTGTTGCCTCTGATGCTGTGGCCGTTTTACTGTCCATCCTGCGGTCCGGCCTACTCAACGTGCCGGGTTAGCTAACGGACACCGATGAGGATCATAAGGTCCAAATACATCAAGTGATATCTGTCTAGATTCTTTTAAGTAGCACGTGTCAAAATTTTCCTTTTGAGAACAATTACTCCGGTTTATGATATTATTTATGCAGGACATTTGGTCACTGCAAGAGCGGTAGCGACTCGCCCACGTCCATACTACCTCTAATGTTGCGGTTGTTATTTCCGTCCGCCTCCGCGGGTCGGCATATATCAACACAATGCGGCTCACTTGCCCGTTCGCACGGTTTACCGCGCCGGTTCACCATGGTGGTCAACTGATCATCAACTCCATGGCAGATAAATACTGGCCTAACATATTAGGTGAAATCCATCTAATATATTTTTATTATATATTGCTTTCTTTAGAAGAGCAATTACTCTAGCTTGCAAAGTTAGTTAATGCAGGACCCTAAACCGCCATATTGGTGCAAATTTAAAAGCCGTCAGAAAATGGCCGGATTAAAAAGAAGGATTCCGGTTTAAAATACGGCTCAAAGGAAAGATATCTCCCATAAAGCTTTGAAGCTCTCAATATCCGGTTTAAGAATTTCTGGTTCAAGAAGAATTTATCTCTTGCAAAAAGTTAAAGGTTGCCGAAGAGGACCTGCTGCCCTAACGCGCGGTTCAAACATGGGTATCCTTCCTTATGGGCTCATCTTCATATGATCACTTGGGGGCTTCCTGTTCAAACATAGGTGTATTCACCAAAGAGAACATAGCATTACTACCCTCTTGATGCGGCTATCAAACCAGTATTATCATAAGAGCTCAACTCTGGTTACTTCGGTAATCCGGCTATCAAGCCAACATTATCATAAGGGGCCAAAGAGAGTATGTTGCTAAGCACAGCTCAAACATAGGCACCCACTAAGCACAGCTCAAAATGTTACTTGGGGCTCTTTGTGCAAAGCAACAAACAGTTTGAAAGTACCCTTGTAATAGGCTATCGAGCCAGGCTTGGAAGCCAAGTATATTCACCTAAAACCCCGGGTTAACCTGCCTTCATCAAGTAAGCCACTCCGTCCAGGTAATCCTGGTATGACCCGCCAAACGTTTGACAAGTCAATCTAATATAGACCCTGAACTTGTCAAAGTTAAACCGACGATTGGTTAATGTGAGGTGCATCTTAAAAGGCTTTGTGAAATGGTTTAACTCAGCGGCCTGGCAGCCCATGAAAAGCCTCGAATTTAGGCCTCGCAACCCTTAAAAAGCCTCAACTACTAGTGTTCATTTGCTTTTATTTGTCAAAGTATTTTCTCCTTTGATAAGGTTTTATGATAAACCGGCGTCTATTGACCCGGCCTGACTATAAGTCATCAACTATAAACCGACGTCTGTTAAGCCGGCTTGGCTTTCAACTATAAGTTGTTAGTACACAATCAATTATAACCGGTGTTTGTTAACCCGGCCTGGCTTTGACTACAAGTTGCCAGGATGATCATCCAGTGTTTATTAGAATGCGGCATGGCTTCATTACAAACCAGCAAAGCATGGTGGGAGTTGTCAGTACTCCAGATTTGGGTTGTCACCCTTGCTACAAGAAAGTTGGTAATCCAACGATGTGATTCAATATCACAGGTATGATATATTTCATATTTTATTATCCTTGCAGCCTTGGTTATAAACCTGGGCTATATGTTGGGCATTATGACCCGTCCGACGGCAAACTGCCAGGACACTTTAAACTTGATGTATGGAGAAACAGGTTGAGTAAAGCATAATTATAAATCACCGGCGTTTATTAACCCGGCCTGGCTTTGGACTATAAGTCGCCAGTATGATGATAAATTATTCAGTGTTTATTAACCCGGCCTGGCTTTGGACTATAAGTCGCCAGTATATATTTGGATTGCGCCATTGGAATCATGCGCTCATAAATCATTGGATTATACTATTCAAATCTTCAAATAGCCAACATGGCTGGATTTTATTATGGTTATCAATAACCAGTATTATGATTAAGTTTTTCAAAGTCGCTTTAGCGCAATGGCTATCATTTTATCAATGGATATGATTTATTCTATAATTGAAGGAATAGTCCCGAGTTGTTGCAGGCTTACGACCCGGCACTTGGGGGCTATATTATTCAAGTTGAGATTACATCAAATATGCAAGTCTCATGTTGCTGCAAGCATGCACCATGACACTTGGGGGCTAATGCAAAGTCATTTTTTCTCATCTTATTGAAGACCCGACTCATCATATTATAATGAGCCGGTCCTTGGGGGATACAAATTGCTGTCCAAAATCTACATGATTATATTTACAAAGTCCCTGCTCATTATTGCATAATGACCCGACCCTTGGGGGCTACACTGGTTGAAGTTTTTATGAGCATAAGGCAATTTCAAGTCCCAGGTTGCTGCAAGCATGACAACCCGGCACTTGGGGGCTACATATATGGAGTATTCGGTGTTTTGCTAGTGACTGAGATGAACAACATGGATTTCTTCAAAGTGGCAGTAATTGTATGGAAACAAGTCTCAAATCATCACTTTGTTCTGTTCAAGACTTGGGGCTACAGGTAAAATGGATATAAGGGAGAAATATTTTCCGATTTTCAGTTTTGAGCAAACCAGATTGACCTGGCATCACCAATCATTATGACCCGGTGTCTGCAACAATCATGAACCGGCATTGGCAACAATCATGAAACGGAGTTGGAAACAATCATGAATCGGCGTTGGAAACAATCATGACCCGGAATTATCAGTTTTTATAACCCGACGATTTTTGGAAATCATAGATTGGCAAGTTCTACATTTTCAAACCGGCTGAATATCAGTTGAATATTTGAAGACCAATATTTTTGTCAAATCAAAGCATTGAAGGCCGATTCAAATGGATTCTTTGTTTACAAAATATCTTCAACAAGCAAATTGATTATGAAGTTGGTCTATTGACTCGGATTTTTTAGAAGGAAGAAATGACAAGGATTTAAGGATGATCAAGTGCCGGTTTATAAGAATCTTTAACCCAGAGCACAAGCCACAAAGTTTGTTCTTGTGTTTGTTTTACACAATCAGTTTAACATGGATGAATCCAAATTAAGGTCGGGGATATACCCCGCCGTATGAACGGGCCGAAAATATGACCCGGCCGGACCTGGCGGTTTACTTGAGACCCGGTTTACACTTAGCGATTCACTGGTGACCCGCCCTGACTAGACGGTTTACAAGCAACCTACCTGAACATTATGATTCACTGATAACCCGGCGGGCGGGACAGCCGGATGACAAGGCCCAAGGCCCAGGAGGCCGGTCTATGCTAATGGCAGGCCGGTTTATGAGGAAAGCACAAGGAATATTATCCTACAAGGAGTTAAGACCCGGACTTATATCCGGTTTGTATTTGAAGGTAGACTAGTCCTAATCCTAAAAGGACTCCACATGTAACCCGCCCCTCTAACTTATATAAGGAGGGGCAGGGCTCCCCAAAGAGGAGGGGGAACAGAAAATAATCGATAATGCTAGACAGAACTAGAGGAGAGTCGGTTTAGGGCGACTCCCTCATGATGATAATGAGACCTAGCCACAAACAACATGTAGGGCTATTACCAGATGATGTTTCCCGGGGCCCGAAGCTGTCTAAATCTTTGTCTTGCGTGTTGCGTCTCTCGGTTCCGCTCAACCCCTCTCAAGTTACCACATAGATGCGTTGGCCTCACGACTAAGTCCTCACACTAGGACATCTAACATGTTAATTCCACGACAATGAACCCTTACCTCACGGAAGTGCTGCAACATCCTCAAACCATTGAGATGCGTGAGGCGGTTTTGCACATCCGTGATGTTGAGGGACCAAAGAAGACGGAAGTGTGGAGACAAGACTCGAAGCAATGGAGCAACAAGTTTTCAAGTGCCAAGGGATAGTTGAACATGGACTCAATTCCAATCACATGATGATCACGGAGTTCACCAACAATCACAAGCTGGATGACAAGAACATCGGGGAGGCCATCTTCAAGCTTCATGAGAAAATCGAGCACCTCTAGTCCCAGATCTATGAACTGCAAAACCAAAACTATGAGTATGAATATAGATTCAAGAGGATGATTTTGGCTGCAGATTTGAGGATCTTGGAGACTCGTTCATCCTTCTATGATGGTGAGCCTATGCCTTGGAAGGTGGACGACGAGCCTACATAATCAAAAATTCCATCATCACCACCTCGGAAGAAAGAGACATAAATACATGGGTATGGGCACTCCCCTTGGCGATTGCCAAGCTTGGGGGAGGTGCCCCGGTATCATATCACCATCACACTTCTATCTTAATCGTTTTTCTTAGTTCGATCCTTTTGGTTATATCTTGATCTAGTAGAATAAAGTTTAGTATGATCTAGCTTTGAGTTTTGTTTTGATCTCTATCTATGTAATCGAGGCCGTGAATTATATATAATAAAAAGTAGTTTTGAGTTGAGGGATTTGCTATCTTGCTATCCTGAGGGAATTAAAAGAAAGAATAAAAAGAAATAAAAAGATCATATTGGTCTTATGGAGAGTAATGACTTCACATATAAAGAGTGTGATGAATAAAATTTGTTGAGAGTTGACAAACATAGTTTTGGTCATCGTTGCAATTAATAGGAAGTAATAAATAAAGAGAGGTTTTCACATATAAATATACTATCTTGGACATCTTTTATGATTGTGAGCACTCATTAAAATATGACATGCTAAAGAGTTGATGTTGGACAAGGAAGACAATGTAATGGGTTATGTTTTCTTATATCCGAATAAGTTATATTGTCATGGATCATCCAACATGTTGAGTTTGCCTTTCCCCCTCATGCTAGCCAAATTTCTTTGCACCAAGTAGAGATACTACTTGTGCTTCCAAACATCCCTAAACCGAGTTTTGCCATGAAAGTCCACCATAGCTACCTATGGATTGAGTAAGATCCGTCAAGTAAGTTGTCATCGGTCCAAGCAATAAAAACCGCTCTCTAAATATGTATGATCTAATAGTGTGAAGAAAATAAGCTTTATATGAGCTTGTGATATGGAAGAAATAAAAGTGACAGACTGCATAATAAAGGTCCCTATCACAAGTGGTGATATAAAGTGACATTCTTTTGCATTAAGATTTTGTGCATCCAACCATAAGAGCGCATGACAACCTCTGCTTCCCTCTGCGAAGGGCCTATCTTTTATTTTTACCTTCTACCCTTATACAAGAGTCATGGTGATCTTCACGTTTCCTTTTTTACATTTTATACTTTGGCAAGCACTATGTGTTGGAACGATCCTAATATCTATATACACTTGGATGTAGGTTTTCATAAAGTATTATTGTTGACATTACCCTTGAGATAAAAGGTTGGGAGGCGAAACTATAAGCCCCTATGTTTCTTTGTGTCCGATTGAAACTTTGTACCCATAAGTATCGCCTGAGTTGTTAGAAATTCTAAAAGACTAAATGATAGTTGAGTATGTGGACTTGCTGAAAAGCTCTTATATTGACTCTTTCCGATGTTATGATAAATTGCAATTGCTTCAATGACTGAGATCACAGTTTGTTAGTTTTCAGTGAAGTTTATGATTCATACTTTACCATGTGAATAGATTGTTACTTTAGCATAAGAAATTATATGAAAATATATGTTGCTGTTCTATAGATGATCATGATGCCTTGATGTCCGTATTTTATTTTATCTACGCCTCTTTCTCTAAACATGTGGACATATTTTTCGATATCGGCTTTCGCTTGAGGACAAGCAAGGTCTAAGCTTGGGGAGTTGATACGTCCATTTTGCATCATGCTTTTATATCACTATTCATTGCACTATGGGCTGTTATTACACATTGTATCACTATACTTATGCCTTTTCTCTCTTATTTTATAAGGTTTACATGAAGAGGGAGAATGCTCGCAGCTGGAATTCTAGACTCAAAAAAGAGCAAATATTAGAGACCTATTCTGCACAACTCCAAAACTCCTGAAACTTCACAGAGATTAGTTTTGGAATATATAAAAAAATATTTTGCGAAGAAAGCACTAGAGGGGGGCCACCAGTCAGCCACGAGGGTAGAGGGCGCGCCGCACCCCCTGGGCGCGCCCCCTACCTCGTGGGCCCCCTGGCAGGCCCCCGACACCCATCTTCTGCTATATGGTGTCTTTTGCCCTGGAAAAAAATCAAAGAGAAGCTTTCAGGACGAAGCGCCGCCGTCTCGAGGAGGAACCTAGGCAGGACCAATACAGGGCTTTGACGGAGCTGTTATGACGGGAAACTCCCTCCGGGAGGGGGAATCACCGCCATTGTCATCACCATCGATCCTCTTATTGAGAGGGGGTCAATCTCCATCAACATCTTCACCAACACCATCTCCTCTCAAACCCTAGTTCATCTCTTGTATCCGCTCTTTGTCTCAAAATCTCAGATTGGTACATGTGGGTTGCTAGTAGTGTTGATTACTCCTTGTAGTTGATGCTAGTTGGTTTATTCGGTGGAAGATCACATGTTCAGATCCTTAATGCTATACAATACCCCTCTGATTATGAATATGAATATGCTTTGTGAGTAGTTATGTTTGTTCCCGAGGACATTGGAGAAGTCTTGTTATAAGTAATCATGTGAATTTGGTATTCGTTCGATATATTGATGAGATGTATGTTGTCTCTCCTCTAGTGGTGTTATGTGAATGTCAACTACATGACACTTCACCATGATTTGGGCCTAGGGGAAGGCATTGGGAAGTAATAAGTAGATGATGGGTTGCTAGAGTGATAGAAGCTTAAACCCTAGTTTATGTGTTGCTTCGTAAGGGGCTGATTTGGATCCATATGTTTCATGCTATGGTTAGGTTTACCTTAATTCTTCATTCTAGTCGCGGACACTTGCGAGAGGGGTTAATAATAAGTGGGAGGCTTGTCCAAGTAAGGATAGCACCCAAGCACCGGTCCACCCACATATCAAATTATCAAAGTAACGAACGCGAATCATGTGGGCATGATGAAAACTAGCTTGACAATAATTCCCATGTGCCTCGGAGCGCTTTGGTTTGTATAAGAGTTCGTCCAGGCTTGTCCTTTGCTACAAAACAGACTGGGCCACCTTGCTGCACCTTGTTTACTTTTGTTACTTGTTACCCATTACGAATTACCTTATCACAAAATTATCTGTTTCCGATAATTTCAGTGTTTGCAAACAATACCTTACTGAAAACCACCTGTCATTTCCTTTTGCTCCTCGTTGGGTTCGACACTCTTACTTATCGAACAGACTCTGATAGATCCACTATACTTGTGGGTCATCACACAACCACCATCTATTTCGCCTATAGTGCTATGTCCATGGCTCACACTCATGTATTGCGTGAAAGTTGAAAAAGTTTGAGAACATCAAAAGTATGAAACAATTGCTTGGCTTGTCATCGGGGTTGTGCATGATTTGAATATTTTGTGTGATGAAGATGGAGCATGCCTAGACTATATGATTTTGTAGGGATAAACTTTCTATGGCCATGATTGAAGTATTATAGTTTTTATGTCAATATTAAACTTTTGTTTTGAATCATACGGATCTGAACATTCATGCCACAATAAAGAAATTACATGGATAAATATGTTAGGTAACATTCCACATCAAAAAATTCTGTTTTTATCATTTACCTACTCGAGGACGAGCAGGAATTAAGCTTGCGGATGCTTGATATGTCTCCAACGTATCTATAATTTTTTTATTGTTCCATGCTACTATATTATCTGTTTTGGATGTTTTATGTGCATTAATATGCTATTTTATATGATTTTTGGGACTAAATTATTAACCTAGAGCCCAGTGTCAGGTCCTGTTTTTCATTGTTTTAGAGTTTCGCAGATACTAAACGGAATAAAACTTTTGCGATGATTTTTCTTGGACCAGAAGACATCCAGAAGATTTGGAGTGCAAGTCATAAGAGCCACGAGGCGACCGTAAGGGTGGAGGGCGCGCCCCCGACCTTGTGGGCCCCCCGGTGACCCCTGATCTAGATCTTCCTCCTATATATTCTCAAATACCTGATACGTCTTCAACGTATCTGTAATTTATGAAGTATTCATGCCATGTTTACTATTGTTTTATATGATTTTGGTATGATTTGAGTAGAACTAACCCGGACTGACACTGTTTTCAACAGAACTACCGTGGTGTTGTTTTTGTGCAGAAATAAAAGTTCTCGAAATGCGCTGAAAATCAACGAAGAATTTTCTGGAAAATATAAAAATACTGGAACAAAAATCTACCGGAGGGGAGTCCCATGGGCCCCACAAGGGTGGGGTCGCCCCCCTAGGCGCGCCGCTGTGCCTCGTGGACTACCCGTGGGGCCTCCTGACTTGTTCTCCACGCCAACCTCTCCTATAAATACCCAAACCTCTAGAAATTAACCAAGATCGGAAGTTCCGCCGCCGCAAGCCTCTGTAGCCAGGAGAAATCAATCTAGGCCCTCTCTAGCACCCTGCCGGAGGGGGCCATCATCACCGGAGGCCATGGAGAAGGATCCCGGAGGGGCCATCATCGCCATGAAGGCCAAGGACCAGAGGGGGAACCTCTCCCCATCCAGGGGGGAGGCCATGGAGGTGGAAGCACAAGGGGGAGAACTTCTCCTCCTCTCTCTCAGTGACGCCGGAGTGCCATCGGGAGGGGAGTCATCACCGCGGTGATCGTCTTCATCGACATCACCATCATCATCACCATCCTCATCTCTTTTACGCGGTCCACACTCCCGCACCCCCGCTGTAATCCCTACTTAAACATGGTGCTTTATGCCACATATTATGATCCAATGATGTGTTGCCATCCTATGATGTTTTGACTAGATATCCTTTGTCTTTGGGTTGATTGATGATCTAGATTGGTATGAGTTGTATGTTTTATTTTGGTGCTGTCCTATGTTGCCTCCCTGTCGCGCAAGCGTGAGGGATTTCCGTTGTAGGGTGTTGCAATATGTCCATGGTTTACTTATTTTCTACATTGCGTGAGTGACTGAAACACAAACACGGATAAGTGGGTCATGGCATATGGGAATAAAGAGGACTTGATAGTTTAATGCTATGGTTGGGTTTTACCTCAATGATCTTTAGTAGTTGCGGATGCTTGCTAGAGTTCCAATCATAAGTGCATATCATCCAAGAAGAGAAAGTATGTTAGCTTACGCCTCTCCCTCATATGAAATTGCAATGGAGACCACCGGTCTTGTTAACAATTTCCTAGGACAATTCGTCACACCGATCCATCCTTGTTGCACACTCGCTATTTATAATTTTAGTAATATATTCTAACTTTATGATAACATCACCTACTTTTATATTTTAGCTCTCTGATATCATGCAAAGTTATCCTCTTCATACCCACAATGTAGTTTTATTTCTCGTATCTAGTTGGAAGCAAACGTTCGGTGTACGTAGAGTCGTATAAGTGGTAGATAGGACTTGAGAGAATATTGATCTTACCTTTAGCTCCTTGTGGGTTCGACACTCCATACTTATCACTTCCACCTTTGTAAATTGCTACAATGATTCCCTGCACTTGGGGATTATCAAGCTCTTTTTTGGCGCCATTGCCGGGGAGCAATAGCATGAGGTTGATATTCTCGTGTGTGCTTGTTTGCTTTCTTCACTAAGTAGATTTTGTTTTTCCTTTTTGTTTCTATTTAGTTGTGGGTGAAACATACAAACAAAATTTATAGAATAAAAATACCAAAAAAATTTACTTGCCTCTCATGCCTAAAAAGTTTTTCAAAAAGAGAAGTGATTGGAAAGTTATGCATTGAAGAAGTGAGGGTCGACCTTGAGAACTTGTGTTCATGCTCATGGAAACAATGTAGAATTTTTCGTGGAAGTTTCTCTGTAAATAATTATCCCGTTGTGTATATCCATTGTATTATAAAAATAATGTGCCAAGCGTTGGTTTTAGGATGATTAGATTGCTTGTTTACTATGTGCAGAACAAAAATAGAAACTTTGGCTGTAGCGCGTGATTTTACATTTTTTTACTGGAAGGTCAAATGGGTCTGAAACATTTTGCACATTACTTATGTACAAATTTTTTAAATTTTTATATTTTTTCTAGAATTTTTGGAGTTACATAAGTTTACTAAACTTCTAGATTACTACAGACTGTCCTATTTTTGACAGATTCTGTTTTTCGTGTGTTGTTTGCTTATTTTGATCAATCTATGGCTAGTATCGGGGGGTATGAACCATAGAGAAGTTGTAATACATTAGGTTTAACATCAATATAAATAAATAATGAATTTATTACAGTACCTTAAAGTGGTAGTTTGCTTTATTACACTAACGGATCTCACAAAGTTTTTGTTAAGTTTTTGTGGATGAAGTGTTCGAAGAACGAGGAGCTACTGATGTGAGAAGAATAAAGAGACGAAAGAGTTCAAGCTTGGGGATGCCCAAGGCACCCCAATTAAATATTTCAAAGGATACTCAAGCATCTAAGCTTGGGGATGCCCCGGTTGGCATCCCTTCTTTCTTCTTCAACAAGTATCGGTATACCTCGGTTTTTGTTTTGTTCACATGATTTTTGTCCTTCGTGTTTTTATTTTTCTTTAAGAACCATGCTAGTATGAGATAGCCCTTCATTGATTTATAGAATACTTCATGTGCTTCACTTATATCTTTTAGGTATGATCTTATAGAATTGCTCTTTGTTCTTCACTTAAATCATTTGAGTATGGTTTTATAAAATGCTTCTTGTGCTTCACTTACATATTTTGAGCTTGGATATTGGTTAGTCTATATTAATTGAAGAATGCTCCGTGAACTTCACTTATATCTTTTGGAGTATGAATAATACTATCATCTAAAGGGGTTTGGAAGAGTGTCAACTTTAGGAATTAGTGATCCCACTATTCCGAATGAGAAGAATTTTGCTTATGTGGAGAGTAGAAAATTTCTATGCTTTTAGATCATGAAAAGAATGCTTTATGTGATGGTTATATGGTTGAATTCATTCATGATGCCTATGAAAATTATTATGAGGTAGGAATACATGCTTGTAAGATTTGCAATAATACCAAGTCTCCTCTCTATGTGCTTAAAGTTTTGAAGTTATACTTGTTTTGCCTTTCTATGCTAGTTGATTCTTGTTCCTATAAATTATGTGCTCACTAAATCCCTAGGCATAGGAATTGGGTTAGATTTAAATATGCTAGTCATATTATTCATGATGCTCTCTTTATGTTTCAATTCTTTTCTTTTATGTGAGCATCAATGAAATCATTATGCCTAGCTAAAAGGCATTAATGAAAAGCGCTTGTTGGGAGACAACCCAATATTTATCCTTACTGTTTTTTTGTGTGTTTACATGATGAATATACTGTAGTAAGCATGTTTTATAGCTTTTTGTTTCAATAAGGTGCCAAGTAAGACCTTTGGGAAGACATGGGTGAAGTCTTCGCAATCTTGCTGTAAAAAACAGAAACTTTGCGCTCACGAGAATAGATGCCATTTTTTTACAGAAGAGTGATTTTGAGTTGATTCTTTTCTCAGAAGATTAATATACAAATTCCTCACGTACAAAAATTTATTTCATAATTTTTGGAGTAGAATAAGTATGGTTTCTGTTCAGATCATTACAGACCGTTCTGTTTCTGACAGATTCTGTTTCATTGCATAGTTTGCTTATTTTCTAGTTTCTATGACTTATATTTCTCAATATAAATTGTAGAAATGATAGGGTACAGTAGGCATTGTGTTAGAACAATTATTAAACTTGTCTTTGACACTACCAAAGTGAATGGTTTACTCTTTATCATACTAACCTATCTCATGAAGTTTCGTTAAGTTTTGTGTGATTGATGTTTTAAAGCTTTGGGTGAGATATCGATATGAGGAGAATAAGGAATGGAAAGACCCTAAGATTGGGGATGCCCAAGGCACCCCAAGGTAATATTCAAGGAAGACTCAAGCGCCTAAGCTTGGGGATGCCCCGGAAGGCATCCCCTCTTTCGTCTTCAAAACTATTGGTATACCTTACTCGGAGCTATATTTTTATTCGTCACATGATATGTGTTTTGCTTGGAGCGTATTTTCAATTTTACTTGCTGTTTGAATAAAATCATTGGATCTAAAATCTTGAATAAAAAAAGAATCCTCCCATGGCTATTATTTGACTACTCAGTGTTCTTCACTTATACCTTTTGGAGTAGTTTGTCATTTTCTCACGTGCTTCACGTATATCTAATGAGTAAATGGTTGAATGAATTGAATATCATAAATATGAATTTATATATGTTTCATATGCTTATACCATGGGGAGTAATGAGTTCACACGTAATAAGTATAGTTAGTAAACTTATTGAAAGTTAGCAAACGCAGAATTGGTCACTTGAACAATTCATGAAAGAATATTGAAGGAAGAGATATTTCACATATAAATATACTATCTTGGACATCTTTTGTAATTGTGAGCACTCATTAAAATATGACATGCTAAAAGGTTGATGTTGGGCAAGGAAGACAACGTAATGGGTTATGTTTTCTTATATCCAAAATAAAGTAAATTGTCATGGATCATCCAACACTACTAGGAACAGGGCTATAGATGGAATTGACACTAATGGCGCACTAGACATGTGGTGCGCTATTACTATATACTAATGGCGCACCATGTGTTGGTACGCCATTAGTGTCCAAATACTAATGGCGCACCACATCGCGGGTGCGTCATTAGTAAAAAAAAATTAATTTTTTGTCAAAACTACTAATGGCGCACCGTGGGAGTGGTGCGCCATTACTAGTTGAACTAGTAATGGCGCATCATGCCACGGTGCGCCATTAGTAACTGGGCCACCACTTCCACCGAATGCACCCCCAGTGGATCGCCTTTTCAGTTTAAAAAAAATAAAAGAAAATGATGAAAATGTCAAAAAAATAAAAGAAAATAAGTTTCCCATGTGATATGTGGTCTAGTTGTTGGGAAAATTTGCAAATATGAATTTCGACTTCATTTGCAAAATCTCTCGAGAATTTGTAAAAATGGGCATAACTTTTGCATACTAACTCGGATGAAAAAGTTTTTTATATGAAAAATCATCTACTCGAAAAGTTACATCCGAATTTAATCGGGGGAACCCCGTTAAACATTTTCAAAATCCTCAAAAACCTAACAGAAAAAAAGATATGGGGCTTTTAAGATCTGGAGAGGCAAAAAAAATTAAAAAAATTCAAACTCACTAATGGCGCACCTACCCATGGTGCGCCATTAGTATCTTCCCGCCTTCAAAATTTAAAATAAGTCAAAAAAATAAAAAAAAAGTTACTAATGGCGCACCTGCCCATAGTGCGCCATTAGTATCTTCCCGCCTTTAAAATTCAAAATAAGTCAAAAAAAGAAAAAAAAAGTTACTAATGGCGCACCGGCCCATGGTGCGCCATTAGTATCTTCCCGCCTTCAAAATTTAAAATAAGTCAAAAAATTATAAATAAAAGTTACTAATGGCGCACCTGCCCATGGTGCGCCATTAGTATCTTCCCGCCTTCAAAATTCAAAATAAGTCAAAAAAAGAAAAAAAAAGTTACTAATGGCGCACCGGCCCATGGTGCACCATTAGTATCTTCCCGCCTTCAAAATTCAAAATAAGTCAAAAAAATAAAAAAAAAGTTAGTAATGGCGTACCTGCCCACGGTGCGCCATTAGTATCTTCCCGCCTTCAAAATTCAAAATAAGTCAAAAAAATAAAAAAAGTTAGTAATGGCGCACCTGCCCACGGTGCGCCATTACTATGTCGTATATATGGCTGGGCGCACCTCCTCCACTCCATCTCCTCCTCTCCTCTCCTCCACTCCATCTCCTCCTCTCCTCTCCTCCACTCCTTCTCCTCCTCTTCGGCGACCTCCTCCTCCTCTCCGGCGACCTCCTCCTCTCCGGGAACCTCCTCGTCCCTCCTCTCCTCCCCTCCCCTCCCCTCACGGTTTCTCCTCCCTCCTCTCCGGTGAGCTCCTCCTCCCTCCTCTCCTCCCATTCCCTCATGGTTTCTCCTTCCTCCTCTCTGATGCTTCGGTGAACTCCTCTCCGGCGACCTCCTCCTCCTCTCCGGCGATGTAGGCGAGCGCCTCTCCGGTGACCTCCTCCTCCTCCTCTCCGGCGAACTCCTCTCCGGCAAAAGAACACGGCAAAATAACGTACAAGATACAAAAACAGGAACAAAATTTGAAATAATATCGTGCCAAAAAACGAGCAAAAAAAACTAGCAAAAAATGGGCAAAACAATCACGATCCAGATCCAAATTCAAAATTCAAAAATAGCAATGGCGCACGGTGGGGGTTAGACGGTGCGCCACTACTATTTTCCCGCCTTCAAAATTCAAAAATACTAATGGCGCACCGTGGCCTATACTAATGGCGCACCAGTGGCCTATACTAATGGCGCACTGTAGCCTATACTAATGGCGCACCAGTGGTGCGCCATTAGTATACCAGATACTAATGGCGCATCAGTGGTGCGCCATTAGTAAAAATTACTAATGGCGTGCTAGTAATGGCGCACCAGTGATGCGCCATTAGTAGGCAAAACTGGTGCGCCATTAGTAGGCCTTTTTCTAGTAGTGCAACATGCTGAGCTTGTCTTTCCCCCTCATGCTAGCCAAAATTATTTGCACCAAGTAGAGATACTACTTGTGCTTAAGA
This sequence comes from Triticum aestivum, assembly GCF_018294505.1. Taxonomy (NCBI): domain Eukaryota; kingdom Viridiplantae; phylum Streptophyta; class Magnoliopsida; order Poales; family Poaceae; genus Triticum; species Triticum aestivum. The sequence goes on from NC_057804.1 coordinate 601,527,801, forward strand.
ATATCCCTTAAACTAGTTTTGCCATGAGAGTCGACCATACGTACCTATGGATTGAGTAAGATCCTTCAAGTAAGTTGTCATCGGTGCATGCAATAAAAATTGCTCTCTAAATATGTATGATCTATTAGTGCGAAGAAAATAAGCTTTATAAGAACTTGTGATAGGGAAGAAATAAAAGCAACGGACTACATAATAAAGGCCTCTATCACAAGAGGCAATATAAAGCGACGTTCTTTTGCATTAAGATTTGTGTGCATCCAACCATAAAAGCGCATGACAACCTCTGCTTCCCTCTGCGAAGGGCCTATCTTTTACTTTTATCTTCTACCCTTATACAAGAGTCATGGTGATCACCACCTTTCCTTTTTACACTTTTTCCTTTGGCAAGCACTTTGTGTTGGAGCGATCTGGATATATCCACTTGGATGTAGGTTTTCATAAATTATTACTGTTGACATTACCCTTGAGGTAAAAGGTTAGGAGGCAAAACTATAAGCCCCTATCTTTCTCTGTGTTCGATTAAAACTTTGAACCCATAAATATCACGTGAGTGTTAGCAATTGTGAAAGATTAAATGATAGTTGAGTATGTGGAGTTTGCTAAATCAAAACTCTGACATAGACCCTTTCCTAAAAATAAGATGAATTGCAATTGTTTGATGACTTAGAATATAGTTTGTTAGTTTCAAGAAAGTTTATGATATGTACTTTAACATGTGTATAGCTTGTTACTTTATCATGAAAAGTTTTATGAGATGAGCTACTATTATGACATATAATGATGCTAGAAAAGGTGAGTGAAATTATCATTGATCAAACTTGTGCACTTGCTAGCATTCACACTTCATAAATTATTTCTTTTATCATTTACCTACTCGACGGCGAGCAGCAATTAAGCTTGGGGATACTGATACGCTTTCAACGTATCTATAATTTATGAAGTATTCATGCCATGTTTACTATTGTTTTATATAATTTTGGTATGATTTGAGTAGAACTAACCTGGATTGACGTTGTTTTCAGTAGAACTACCATGGTGTTGTTTTTGTGCAGAAATAAAAGTTCTCGGAATGCGCTGAAAATCAACGGAGAATTTTTCTAGAAAATATAAAAATACTGGATCAAAAATCTACTAGAGTGGAGTCCCATGGGCCCCACGAGGGTGGGGGACACGCCCCTGTGCCTCGTGGACTACCCGTGCCCCCCCGACTTGTTCTTGATGGCAACCTCTCCTGTAAATACCCAAACCTCTAGAAATTAACCTAGATCGGAAGTTCCACCGCCGCAAGCCTCTGTAGCCACGAGAAATCAATCTAGGCCCTCTCTGGCACCCTGCTGGAGGGGGCCATCATCACCGGAGGCCATGGAGAAGGATCCCGGAGGGTCCATCATCGCCATGAAGGCCAAGGACCAGAGAGGGAACCTCTCCCATCCAGGGGGGAGGCCATGGAGGAGGAAGCACAAGGAGGAGGAAGCACAAGCCGGAGTGCCATCGGGAGGGGAATCATCGCCGCGGTGATCGTCTTCATCGACATCACCATCATCATCACCATCCTCATCTCTTTTACGCGGTCCACACTCCCGCGCCCCACTGTAATCCCTACTTAAACATGGTGCTTTATACCACATATTATGTTCCAATGATGTGTTGCCATCCTATGATGTTTTGAGTCGATATCTTTGGTCTTTGGTTTGATTAATGATCTAGATTGATATGAGTTGCATGTTTTATTTTGGTCTTGTCCTATGGTGCCCTCCATGTCGCACAAGCGTGAGATATTTCCACTGTAGGGTGTTGCAATATGTCCATGGTTTACTTTCTGTGTTGCGTGAGTGACTGAAACATAAACACGGATAAGTGGGTCATGGCGTATGGGAATAAAGAGGACTTGATACTTTAATGCTATTATTAGGCTTTACCTTAATGATCTTTAGTAGTTGCGGATGCTTGCTAGAGTTCCAATCATAAGTGCATATGATCCAAGAAGAGAAAGTATGTTAACTTGTGCCTCTCCCTCATATGAAATTGCAATGACGACCATCGGTCTTGTTAACAATTGCCTAGGACAATTCCGCACACCGATCCATCCTTATTCCACACTCGCTATTTATAATATTTAGTAATATATTCTAACTTTATGATAACATCACCTACTTTTATATTTTAGCTCTCCAATATCATGAAAAGTTATCCTCTTAATACCCACAACGTAGTTTTATTTTTCTTAACTAGTTGGAAGCAAACGTTCGGTGTACGTAGAGTCGTGTCAGTGGCACATAGGACTTGAGAGAATATTGATCTTACCTTTAGCTCCTTGTGGGTTCGACACTCCATACTTATCACTTCCACCTTTGGAATTTCTACAATGATTCCCTGCACTTGGGGATTCAATATGCCAAAAACTTCCAGGGGAGCTACGAAACCACTTTTCCACCGCCGCAACATTCTATACCCGTGAGATCCCACATAGGGGCCTTTTCTGGCATCCTACCAGAGGGGTATTTGATCATGGAGGGCTTCTACATCAACACCATTGCCTCTTTGATGAAGCGTGAGTAGTTTACCAAAGACCTTCGGGTCCATAGCTAGTAGCTAGATGGCTTCTTCTCTCTCTTTGATTCTTAATACAAAGTTCTCCTTGATGTTCTTGGAGATCTATTCGATGTAATACTCTTTTGCGGTGTGTTTGCCGACATCCATGAATTGTGGATTTATGATCAGCTTATCTATGAATATTATTTGAATCTTCTCTGAATTTTTATATGCATGATTTGATATCTTTGCATGTCTCTTCAAACTATCGATTTGGTTTGGCCAACTAGATTGGTTTTTCTTGCAATGGGAGAAGTGCTTAGATTTGGGTTCAATCTTGCGGTGCTCGATCCTAGTGATAGAAGGGGAATTGACACGTATTATATTGTTTCCATCCAGGATAAAAAGATGGGGCTTTTATCATAATGCTTGAGTTAATTCCTCTACATCATGGCATCTTGCCTAATGCATTACTCTGTTTTTATGAACTTAATACTCTAGATGCATGCTAAATAGCGGTCGATGTGTGCAGTAGTAGTAGTAGATGCAGAATCATTTCGATCTAGTTGATACAGACATGATGCATATATTCATGATCATTGCCATAGATATCGTCATAACTTTGCGTTTTTCTATCAATTGCTCGGCAATAATTTGTTCACCCATCGTAATAATTCCTATCTTGAGAGAAGCCTCTAGTGAAACCTATGGCCCCTGGGTTTATTTTCCATCATATAATATTCTATTTTCATCATACAAGTTTCCGACCTACACTTTTAGTTTCCTATTTATTTTCCTTGCAATCTTTTACTTTCTGTTCCATAAACCAAAAATACCAAAAACATTACTTTACTGTTTATCCATCTCTATCAGATCTCACTTTGCAAATAACCGTGAAGGGATTAACATCCCATTTATCGCGTTGGGCGCAAGTTGGTGTTTGTTTGTGCAGGTATTTGGTGGCTTGTCGCGTTGTCTCCTACTGGATTGATACCAAAGCGTATATTCCAACTCTGAGATGCTTGCACTAGTCCATAGATGGATCGCTAGAGGTTGCGCACTTTGTTAGCACCTTTAGGATCGACAAAACCTTCTGGTTGCATCATATACAACTCTTATTTAAGAAATCCATTAAGGAATGCAGTTCTGACATCCATTTGCCAGATTTCATAATCATAAAATGGAGCAATTGCTAACATGATTCAGACAGACTTAAGCATCGCTACGGGTGAGAAAGTCTCATAGTAGTCAACTCCTTGAACTTGTCGAAAATCTTTTGCGACAAGTTGTTTGTAGACAGTAACATTACCATTAGCGTTAGTCTTCTTCTTGAAGATCCATTTATCCTCTATGGCTCGGCGATCATCAGGCAAGTCCACCAAAGTCCACACTTTGTTCTCATACATGGATCCTATCTCAGATTTCATGGCCCCAAGCCATTTATCGTAATCTGTGTCATGGGAGTGAGCCTGACAGCAAGAATAGGGGGTACTAGGAGGAGGCAAGGTCCTAGCTATGGTGAGGTTGTACACGCAAGTTTACGAGTTCAGGTCCTTCTCGGAGGAGGTAACATCCCTACGTCTCGGTGCCCGGAGGCTTGTCAACTGGATTATGCATGGAAGTTACCAGGGGTGCGAACCCTTGTGCCAGAGGAGGGGGTGGCTTATATAGAGTGCGCCAGGACCCTCGCAGCCCTCAGTTACATAGGGTTCAATGTGAGTTAAGACAGGAGCGTTACTGGTAACGCCAGCTATTAATGATCTTTATGACTATAGAGTGAACGCCTCACCGTTGCCATCCTGAGGTGCTTTTAGATCTTCTGTACTCTGGGTGATTCTTCATATGGTCGAGTGACTCTATGGTGGTCGAGTGGAATTGGGGTATCCGAGTGGAATCTTCTGTTGAGTGGATTGCACTTCAAGATGATTTCAGTCGGTATCCTTTGTTGGACTTTGAACGTCTTTGACTCTTAGAGCAGTGTCCTTGGGTACACTACTAGGAAAACGCTACCAGTAGTGTAGGTTTTTTACATACTAGTAGCATGGGTTCACGCACTACTGCTAAGACGCTATAGCTATTTTTTAGCAGTATCGCGTTTTTAGCCCACGCTACAGCTAAAAAGTTAGTAGTAGCGCGTTCAACCCACGCTACTACTATTCTATACCCACGCTACTACTATCTAAGTAGTAGTAGCGCACCATTTTGCCCCAACGCTACTGCTAACTTATTAGAAATTAAAAAAATAAAAATTAGATGCAATATTCGTGAACGGAAATCAAGACAGGTCTAGTGCAAAGGTCACATAACCATCTTAGCACTTGCAGCGTTCATGGATGTAACATTGAACATCTCAACTCGAAGAGATCACGAGATCCCATTTAACATCAGATGCAAACAACAAGACCACTTCTCTAGATGTATCTACCAAGCCTCGGAGTTCAAACTCCGGTGGACCCGAACCCTCCCTCCTCCCGGATGGTGGCGTTGGCATCGAGGTCCTCCACCTCGGTGACCTCTGACATCGCAATCACCTAGACAATCGTCTGCGCAATGGTGGCGTGGAGGTAGTCTTTGTGTTATATCTCCTGCTTGCTCACCGTACCTGCAAAAAGGAGAGGACAATATCAACGATCCAATCAACCCGCAGCGTGCAAAAGATTTTGGTTATGACTAGTTGTTGTTGAACGAAAAACATTTGAAATTTTGAAAACATGGATGCAATACAATGTATGTACAATACATGTGCGTTTCAACTGAAGTTGTGACAACTGATGATGTTTGCATCATGTTCTTGCCAAATAGCTCAACAGCATCCTATACTTTACCTGAACCATTGAGCAAGTAAGAGACAACTAACAATAATATGTGATGCACCAACGGTTACACATATCAAATCTCTTGAACTAATACAAATATAGTTCTGATCACACATTAGCTCTTAGAATTGTTCTAGACTTTTATTTAAATTCAGGCATCTTAACCCAGTGTACTCTACAATAGTAGTACGCTAAATAATTGGGATTTGCTTGGGGAGGCCCAGTAAAACATAAAATCCAAATCATAGTATGATTTCATCTTGTCTGGTGGTTTGGATCAATAAATTCCATTTTTTCGGAACAGAATCACAAACTACCTAGACCAACTCAAAAGTTTAGAAATTATTGGCAGCTCTTAGAACTTTTTGACTTAAGTTAACACATCTTAACCGAGTACACTCTATAATAGTACACTTAATACCTGGGAATTGCTTGGGAAGGCCCAATGTTGAACATAAAAAAAAAATCCAAACCAAAGTATGATTTCATCCTATCTGGTGCTTTGGTGATGTGGCCATTAGCCCAATCCATCTTTAGATCAACAAATTCCATTTTTATTTAGAACAGAATCACTGACAACCTAGACTTCTGACTTAAAAGTTCAGAAAATAGAGGATAACCAGAGCATTCTACTAGCTGCCTTTATATGCAAGAATACAGATAAAAGGGGTTAATCTTCATATTTGGTCAAGTGAATGTAACATGCACAACTAGTGGCAAAAGCTTACCAAATCCGTCCAGTGAAGCAAGAATAACTTCACCAGGCATTAAATTGAAGAACTTCTGGGCAGGTTTGGAGTTGACCACGGTGCTCGTAATAAATCCCGAGACCTTGAGAAAACCCGAGAGGATTGACTTTGCTACCCCATTGGACATTTTAGTGACCCTTCTGGCCCTGCAGAAGACAGAGGAGAAATGCATAATCCAACTGCATCGAGTAGACTGGAGGGAGCGCATAAAATTGATTACCTTAAATATTTCTATAACATGATAACAAATTAACAACTGGAAAGTTAATGAGAATTATCTCGGTAAAACGGAGATTAGGATAGACCCATATCGAAAATGGACTGAGAGAGACAATGTAACGCCCCCGATGCGGCTATATCTCCCACGTGTCGAAGCACGACTTAGAGGCATAACCGCATTGAAAGCAATGTCGCAAGTGAGGTAATCTTCACACAACCCATGTAATACATAAGGGAAAGAGATACATAGTTGGCTTACAATCGCCACTTCACACAATTACATGAATAAAGCATTACATCATCCAGATACAATCAAGGTCCGACTACGGAACCAAAATAAAAGAAGAACCCCAAATGCGGCAAAGGTCCCCAATCGACCCCAACTGGGCTCCACTACTAATCAACCAGAACGAAACAACACAAATGGCAAGATCTTCATCGAGCTCCTCCTTGAGCTTGGTTGCGTCACCTGTTCGGTAACATAGGCACCTGCAAACTGGTTTTGGAAGTATCTGTGAGCCACGGGGACTCAGCAATCTCGCACCCGCGAGATCAAGACTATTTAAGCTTATAGGAAGGATGGAGTAATGAGGTGGAGCTGCAGCAAGCGACTAGCATATATGGTGGCTAACATACGCAAATGAGAGCGAGAAGAGAAGGCAAAGCACGGTCGATAAAAGTATGACCAAGAAGTGATCCTATAGCAACCTACGTCAAGCATAACTCCAACACCGTGTTCACTTCCCGGACTCCGCCGGAAAGAGACCATCACGGTTACACACACGGTTGATGTATTTTAATTAAGGTCAACTTCGGGTTTTCTACAACCGGACGTTAACAAATTCCCATCTGCCCATAACCGCGGGCACGGCTTTCGAAAGTTCAAATCCCTGCAGGGGTGTCCCAACTTAGCCCATGACAAGCTCTCACGGTCAACGAAGGAATAGACCTCCACCCGAGACATTCCGATCAGACTCGGTATCCCGGTACAACAAGACATTTCGACAGGGTAAAACTAAACCAGCAACACCGCCCGAATGTGCCGACAAATCCCGATAGGAGCTGCACATATCTCTTTCTCAGGGCACACTCAGATGAGCGCTCCGTACAACTAAAACCAAACCTCGAGTTTCCCCGAGGGGGCGCTGGACAGGACTCTAGTTTGGACCAACACTCAGAGGAGCACTGGCCCGGGGGGGGGGGGGGGTAAAATAATGATGACCCTCAGGAGCGCGACTCCCAAGGCAAAAGAAAAGGCTAGGTGGCAAATGGTAAAATCAATGTTGGGCATTTCTGGAAGAGCTTTACTTAAGGCGAACTGTCAAGGGGTTCCCATAATAGCCCAACCGCGTAAGGGACGCAAAATCCGGGAACATAACACCGATATGACGGAAACTAGGGCGGCAAGAGTGGAACAAAACACCAGGCATAAGGCCGAGCCTTCCACCCTTTACCAAGTATATAGATGCATTAATTAAGTAAGATATATTGTGATATCCCAACAAGTAAACATGTTCCAACAAGGAACAACATCTCCATGTTCCAACAAGGAACAAACTTCGATCTTCACCTGCAACTAACAACGCTATAAAAGGGGCTGAGCAAAGCGGTAACATAGCCAATCAACGGTTTGCTAGGACATGGTGGGTTAGAGGTTGAACATGGCAATTTGGGTGGCTGACAAGCAAGTGGTAGGCATCGTAGCATTGGCATGGCAAAAGAGCGAGCAAACTAGCATAGCAAAGATAGTAGTGATTTCGAGGGTATGATCATCTTGCCTGAAATCCCGCAAGGAAGAAGAACGAGTCCATGAAGAAGACAAACGGACGTAGACGAATGGATCCTCACAACCTCGACGTTATCGGAACCAACCCGAAGAAGCAAACACCGGAAAAGAAGCACACAACATAGTAAACAACCAACACAACAACATGGCACGATGCACAAACGAGTATGATGCATGTCCGGTTTAATGAAACATGGCATGGCAAAGTGCAACAAACAACACTACAAATTAAGTGGAGCTCAATACGCAATGAGTTGCTTATTGATGAAACACCACGACACGTTATTTAGTTTGATCTCGTTTATGTACTCAACAATATTAAATGTTGGTTAACATGGCAAGAGGTGAAGCATAATATAAACTATACTATCTAAACAATTTAAATGGGGCCGGATATAAAAACAACAAATCCGGTAAATCCCCATATGCATGTAGCAATTTAATGCAACAACAAGTTTAAACATTTTAAATGTTGTTATCATGATGCGGATGACATATACAAGTTTTATGCAATTTTATGAAAATGTTGACATGAGCATGTTATGAAGCATTTGGTCACCATGGCGGAACAAAAAGGGTGCCACGGCAACATATCCGAAAATGATGCCACGGCAACATATCGGTTCCGGTAGCTCACGGAGATACCGGTGCAAAAGGAGGCGTGCGGATGCGTGCATGGATGGTGGGGTGATCCCGGATTCCGGGTGTCCCACAGGTCGACGGCATGGCAAATGAGGAGGAACGTGCACGAAACAAACGGGCACGATGCAAACATATGGTACATCTCAGACAACATGCATTCGGTCCACGGCGGTCGTTTCGGGTTATACCTTCGAAGCGTTCAAACGAGACGGTTCGCATTCAGAGCGGTGTAGAGGAAGTAGGCGTTCACGGGACGTCGTCGGAAGTAGTTGTTCACGTGGCGACGGTAGTTGTACTCGGTCGTTTCGAAGAGGTACTTGGGGTCATTCGAACTTGCCGATCTCGTCATCTCGAAGGGGTACTTGATGTTCTTAGCGATTCCGAAGACGAGGTAGAGGTACACTTGTTGTAGGGGTACTTGTCGGATCCACGGCGACGGTAGAGGTACAAATGTTCTCGCGGTACTTGTCGGTCGAGTCTTGGTGTAGATGTACATCGCAAACGTAGTGGTACTCGCGGACTACGGCGCCGGTAGTCGTACACGGTTCGTAGGGGTACTTGGCGTTCTTGGTGATTCCGAAGAAGGCGGTAGATGTACTCGGCGAATCCACAAGGCGTGCACGGGTCGAAGTCAAACTCTTGACAAAATCCACGGGACTGACTTGGCATGCAACGAGCACGGCGCGATGGGCATGAAGGGCGGCGCTGGTTCTCTGCTCCAACGAAGCAGAATGACGGGCGAGCGGGCGGCCGACCTGGTGTCTTAGAGCAGCGTGGAAAGGCGGTGGTGAGCGACCGGATCGGAGGCAGAGGAGGTCACGGGAAGCTGGTCCGGCGGGATCCGGGCGAAGGAGGGCCGACCTGGGCGCAGGTCGCCGGATCGGGAGGCGATGGGCCTCGGCAGACCCGAGCAGAGCCTGGAGGAGGAGGTCGCGGGCGACGAGAGGGTGCAGTAGTTGCTGTTGCTGTCGGTGGCGACGAACTTGGAGGCGGGGCGGCGTGCAGAGCTGCGTGAAGGAGAGGCGGGGCCATGGTAGGCCTCGTTGGCGGCGGAGCTAGGCTTCACCGGAGCAGGGGGGCCTCGGGCGTCATGGGGCGGCGCTTGGAGCTCGGGGCAGAGGAGGTGGAGAGGCGCGGGACGAGGACGAGGCAGGAGGCGCGGGAACGCCGGTTCCAACTGGGAACGAGGCGGGGCGAGCTGGGCGCGCGATGCAGGAGGAGGAAGGGTGAGGCCGCGGCACTGAGGAGGTGGTGGTGCTCGCGGGTGGACGAAGCAGGGAGGCGCGATGGAGGTCGTCGGCGCGGAGAAGTAGCAGGCGAGGCGCGGCCATGGCAGGGCCCGACGGATCCGGACGGGGCGGCGCTGGAGGGCGACGCGAGGCAGAGAGTGGAGGGAGGAAGAGACGAGGGGGATGAGATCGGGCAAGGAGCGAGGAGAGGGGATCGAGGGGAGCGGCCGCGAGAGGATCGGGCGCAGGGAGCTCATCTCCCTGCTCGATGCGTGTGTAGGCGGCGCTGGCAGGGAACGAGGGGAGAGATGGGGTGCGTGGGGGCTGGGCTAGGGTTAGAGGGACTGGTGGGGGCGGCTGGGCCTTGGCCTTGGGCCGGCGCGGGAGGTTGGGAGGCCCAGGCTGCTGGGCTCCTTCTCTCTCTCTCTCTCTCTAAATCTCTTTGCAAAACAGAAAAAATAAAGAGAATGAAAAAGGGAAGAAAAGAAAGGTTAGAGAAAGAGTTGGGCACGGGGATAATTTTTCCGGACTCGCAAAAATGAGTTTGTTCCGAGAAAAATAGAAAGGCCATGATTGAAAGATTAAATTCAAACTCATTTGATTTAAATTCAAATGATTTGAATAGGAAGTGAGGTTTGGGAAGGTCCAAAAATGTTTGGATTTTTGGTGGAGCTCCGGAAAATGATGAAATAAATATTGGCAAGGTTGGAGACCAAACTTGAAGCAGAAAAGGAACGAAATTATTTTGTAAGTGTGTTTTGGTGATTCCAAAATAGTGAAATATTTAATATAGCTCCCTAATATTGGAGGATATGTTATAAAGAGAAGTCACCATGTGAGTCCCTCGATTTAAATGGATCGAAAAATCCATACAATTTATTGAGGTTTTAAAAAAATAAATGACATGATGGCATGATGCAATGCAAATGATGCAACAAACAAAACAAATCACACGACGAAACTCGGAGTAGCTGGAAGTCTTCTGGAGCGTCGGTCTCGGGGCGTTACAACACTCCACCACTACAAGAGGATCTCGTCCCGAGATCTAGGATGGCACCGGAGAGAAATGGAAGAGGAAGAGAAGAGGTAAAACTAAGTTGCTTCTTTGACAAACGAGTGAAACCAAAGAACCTTGAGAGGTTGAGCAATTTAAAAGAAAGAGCACAACTGAGAAGAACGAGATTGCAAATAATCCGTTAGAAAAAAAAGAACAAGGAACATTACGAGAACTTGAAGGTTGCAAAGACATGAATCAAGAGTTTAATGGACAAGCTAGAATTCGAAACCACTCCGGTTAAAACAAGATGAGAGGGGAAGAATTCGGGCAGTACTCCGGTTGAACATGGAAGGAATAGAACATGAACTTGAGAAGATGGGATGTTACTTGATGAAATCAACAACACTCTGCCTCCGGAACTATTGAAAGAATGGCACAAGATAACTCCAACAACGAGGTTGATGGATTTAAAAATAACTCATTCTTAACAACATGTGAATCATGGAACATGAACTCAAATTATCAAGAATGACATAATACCACCTCCAAAATATGGTAGAAAGAATTGCACTCTGGATTACCATATGAAGAAAGCTTGAGCTCCTTAGGAAAGAATCTCGATGAGAACTTTGAGAAGGGAATTAAATCCTTGATGAACCATCATGTAGAACCTCCATGAAGAACTCCGGTAAACAAAAGGAATGAAAAGAAAGAGAAATTGAAAACACAAGGTGAATCCTTGCAATGATTTAGATGGATCTCCGTGATAATTAGAGCTTGGAACTCCGGGAAAAAGAGAAGATGAAACAAATGAAACCGAGAATTTTAAGGGCCTCCGGAATAAAGAATTAATCACTTGGATGAACAAGAATAAGAATTATGTTATGCTTATCCTTCACCAATTTAAATTGATGACAAGCAACGGATTTGGCATACTACTTATTCTTGTAGAAAGGATTAAGAGAGATATGGCGTAAACTTGAGAAGGTCTTCAACGAACCACCGGTAGAATTGAAATAACAAATACATAGATATGATACACGAAGGAAGAAAACTCTTGAACGAACCACAGGAAGAATTGAAAAGAATGAATAAAAGATAACGAATCACCGGAAGAATTTGCAAATGAACGAGGATGCTTGAGAGGATTTAGATACATGAGAGCGCAGAGATCACGAGCTGATTAAAGATCACTTGCACGAAGCATCGGTAAAATTGAAGAACGTGAGCTGAAAACTGAGAATGAATAATATTTGAAAAGATGGATTCCGGATAAGAAATTGAGAAGACTCTTGAATTTGCTTCGGATAGTTGAAAAGAATTCTCACAATCGAAAACAATTATGAGAGGATGGCATAACGCTAGAACCATGAATCTCTGGAAGAACGGGCAAGATTTAAGAGGAACTCTTCTTCGGTCTTCAAAATTCGAGAATGACAACGAGAAACACCACCATGAATTGTTGAGGCACTCCGGAATGACAATTTGAAAGGTTGAACCAAAAATGAAAGAATTGGAAAGATCTTGGAGAAAGACATTTGACTGATGATAATTCATTCTTACGTCAAACTTTGCAATGAATTTGAGAATAACTTCGGGAAAGTTGGGAGAGTCAGGTAAGATCCTGGAAAAAGACCTGTGGGTTAGGGCCCACTCAAAAGAAAACACCGTTGAACGATTTAAAAGAGAGAATGCACCAGTTGAATAAAAAAGGCTCGAATGATACAACATCCTCGAAATAGCTTGAATGAAAGAAGAGTGGATACACGAATCCTGGAGATATCTTCAGCACTCCAGAACAATTGAATATCGAGAAGTGAATGATTATGAGGTGCAACGGTATGAGAAGGCATTTGAAATACAGAAAAGAATATGATCAACACCGAAAGCTTGAATTAGATCCACCGGAGAAGAAAACGAGAATGAAGAGTGATGAACTTGGAGCTCCATTAGAATCTTCATGAGAATCACCGGATAAGAACATTGACGGAAAAGAATGGAGAAACTTCCCATCAATAAAATGGATACTTGAAGAAGAAATCTTAGTCCTTGAAGAAAAACAAAAGGGAGGGAGGGTGGGAAAAACAAAGGCAACTTGGAGACGGATGAAACAAACAGCGTTGAGAAGAAGTGATAAATGATCTTGCAAATGTTGACGTGAACGGATCCACTTGAGGAGAGACACACCGGTTAAAAAAAAGGATTGACAAGACAGACTCGATGATCAAGAAGGATTAGTATTCACAAAGGAATATGAGAACACCATTTGGAAAAGGTATGGAATCAACATTTGACTTCGAAGCAACTCGAATACCACAACTCAAAACAAAACAAAGGATTGGCTTGCAAAATAAGCCAGAACAAACATATGATAGAGATTTCGTCCGAAGTTTTCGTGGTGGGGCCTACACGGGCTCGATCGTACAGCACCATCATGTACAAGGCAGTGCACATGACATACGAAGCGTCCCCGAGTCGGCATAGCCAAGGACTCTTTAAGACACAACGAGACCGCTGTAAAACCAACCGTGAATAGGCGGACCACTAGACGTCGAACCCCAATTTCATATCATAGATCTGTCGGAAAGATATCCTAAGAGCTACTTGATTCCCACCTATGAAACTCCCGAAATTTTCCGGTTATGCAATCAGGTGTTGGGGATACAGGGGAAGCATAATATCTCACCCAAACTAACAAATCCTACATCCAGCTATATCCATCCTTCAACACATAACCAAGAAAACTTCGGAAACCATCTACCTCAACCTTCGAAAAGCATCCGTTATACAAGTTATGGCAATAGTCCCGTACTCACCTCAGTACTGGGTTATCGGGGTTATCTCACCAACGAACTGCATAAAAGAGATTTTCAATGTCGGCGTACTAAACTCAGGTATTCCAGAACTGCAACGATAAAATTATGACGACAACACCTCAGAGCTCAACTCCCCGGGACACTTCCACTAAACCCCTGACAGGAGGCACCAAGACAATGTTCTCATCATAAAACCATCGGAACGATTCCAAGATACCCGCGTGATCCTAAAAAAAATTTAGTGAAATTTGAGAAGAGAAGAGTCAAAACTCTACGTCATGATGCCTCACCAGAGCGACGAAGGGACTGGGGAGTAAAAAGAATTCCTAAACTCTCCAATATATAATTCCTAAAGGACTCAAAACATTTATCTAGACACAACTCGGCTGCTAAAAACGATCAAGCAATGGGGCTCCTAAGGTCGGGGAAGGCTCTGATTACCAACTTGTAACGCCCCCGATGCGGCTATATCTCCCACGTGTCGAAGCACGACTTAGAGGCATAACCGCATTGAAAGCAATGTCGCAAGTGAGGTAATCTTCACACAACCCATGTAATACATAAGGGAAAGAGATACATAGTTGGCTTACAATCGCCACTTCACACAATTACATGAATAAAGCATTACATCATCCAGATACAATCAAGGTCCGACTACGGAACCAAAATAAAAGAAGAACCCCAAATGCGACAAAGGTCCCCAATCGACCCCAACTGGGCTCCACTACTAATCAACCAGAACGAAACAACACAAATGGCAAGATCTTCATCGAGCTCCTCCTTGAGCTTGGTTGCGTCACCTGTTCGGTAACATAGGCACCTGCAAACTGGTTTTGGAAGTATCTGTGAGCCACGGGGACTCAGCAATCTCGCACCCGCGAGATCAAGACTATTTAAGCTTATAGGAAGGATGGAGTAATGAGGTGGAGCTGCAGCAAGCGACTAGCATATATGGTGGCTAACATACGCAAATGAGAGCGAGAAGAGAAGGCAAAGCATGGTCGATAAAAGTATGATCAAGAAGTGATCCTATAGCAACCTACGTCAAGCATAACTCCAACACCGTGTTCACTTCCCGGACTCCGCCGGAAAGAGACCATCACGGTTACACACACGGTTGATGTATTTTAATTAAGGTCAACTTCGGGTTTTCTACAACCGGACGTTAACAAATTCCCATCTGCCCATAACCGCGGGCACGGCTTTCGAAAGTTCAAATCCCTGCAGGGGTGTCCCAACTTAGCCCATGACAAGCTCTCACGGTCAACGAAGGAATAGACCTCCACCCAAGACATTCCGATCAGACTCGGTATCCCGGTACAACAAGACATTTCGACAGGGTAAAACTAAACCAGCAACACCGCCCGAATGTGCCGACAAATCCCGATAGGAGCTGCACATATCTCTTTCTCAGGGCACACTCAGATGAGCGCTCCGTACAACTAAAACCAAACCTCGAGTTTCCCCGAGGGGGCGCTGCACAGGACTCTAGTTTGGACCAACACTCAGAGGAGCACTGGCCCGGGGGGGTAAAATAATGATGACCCTCAGGAGCGCGACTCCCAAGGGAAAAGAAAAGGCTAGGTGGCAAATGGTAAAACCAATGTTGGGCATTGCTGGAAGAGCTTTACTTAAGGCGAACTGTCAAGGGGTTCCCATAATAGCCCAACCGCGTAAGGGACGCAAAATCCGGGAACATAACACCGATATGACGGAAACTAGGGCGGCAAGAGTGGAACAAAACACCAGGCATAAGGCCGAGCCTTCCACCCTTTACCAAGTATATAGATGCATTAATTAAGTAAGATATATTGTGATATCCCAACAAGTAAACATGTTCCAACAAGGAACAACATCTCCATGTTCCAACAAGGAACAAACTTCGATCTTCACCTGCAACTAACAACGCTATAAAAGGGGCTGAGCAAAGCGGTAACATAGCCAATCAACGGTTTGCTAGGACATGGTGGGTTAGAGGTTGAACATGGCAATTTGGGTGGCTGACAAGCAAGTGGTAGGCATCGTAGCATTGGCATGGCAAAAGAGCGAGCAAACTAGCATAGCAAAGATAGTAGTGATTTCGAGGGTATGATCATCTTGCCTGAAATCCCGCAAGGAAGAAGAACGAGTCCATGAAGAAGACAAACGGACGTAGACGAATGGATCCTCACAACCTCGACGTTATCGGAACCAACCCGAAGAAGCAAACACCGGAAAAGAAGCACACAACATAGTAAACAACCAACACAACAACATGGCACGATGCACAAACGAGTATGATGCATGTCCGGTTTAATGAAACATGGCATGGCAAAGTGCAACAAACAACACTACAAATTAAGTGGAGCTCAATACGCAACGAGTTGCTTATTGATGAAACACCACGACACGTTATTTAGTTTGATCTCGTTTATGTACTCAACAATATTCAATGTTGGTTAACATGGCAAGAGGTGAAGCATAATATAAACTATACCATCTAAACAATTTAAATGGGGCCGGATATAAAAACAACAAATCCGGTAAATCCCCATATGCATGTAGCAATTTAATGCAACAACAAGTTTAAACATTTTAAATGTTGTTATCATGATGCGGATGACATATACAAGTTTTATGCAATTTTATGAAAATGTTGACATGAGCATGTTATGAAGCATTTGGTCACCATGGCGGAACAAAAAGGGTGCCACGGCAACATATCCGAAAATGATGCCACGGCAACATATCGGTTCCGGTAGCTCACGGAGATACCGGTGCAAAAGGAGGCGTGCGGATGCGTGCATGGATGGTGGGGTGATCCCGGATTCCGGGTGTCCCACAGGTCGACGGCATGGCAAACGAGGAGGAACGTGCACGAAACAAACGGGCACGATGCAAACATATGGTACATCTCAGACAACATGCATTCGGTCCACGGCGGTCGTTTCGGGTTATACCTTCGAAGCGTTCAAACGAGATGGTTCGCATTCGGAGCGGTGTAGAGGAAGTAGGCGTTCACGGGACGTCGTCGGAAGTAGTTGTTCACGTGGCGACGGTAGTTGTACTCGGTCGTTTCGAAGAGGTACTTGGGGTCATTCGAACTTGCCGATCTCGTCATCTCGAAGGGGTACTTGACGTTCTTAGCGATTCCGAAGACGAGGTAGAGGTACACTTGTTGTAGGGGTACTTGTCGGATCCACGGCGACAGTAGAGGTACAAATGTTCTCGCGGTACTTGTCGGTCCAGTCTTGGTGTAGATGTACATCGCAAACATAGTGGTACTCGCGGACTACGGCGCCGGTAGTCGTACACGGTTCGTAGGGGTACTTGGCGTTCTTGGTGATTCCGAAGAAGGCGGTAGATGTACTCGGCGAATCCACAAGGCGTGCACGGGTCGAAGTCGAACTCTTGACAAAATCCACGGGACTGACTTGGCATGCAACAAGCACGGCGCGATGGGCATGAAGGGCGGCGCTGGTTCTCTGCTCCAACGAAGCAGAACGACGGGCGAGCGGGCGGCCGACCTGGTGTCTTAGAGCAGCGTGGAAAGGCGGTGGTGAGCGACCGGATCGGAGGCAGAGGAGGTCACGGGAAGCTGGTCCGGTGGGATCCGGGCGAAGGAGGGCCGACCTGGGCGCAGGTCGCCGGATCGGGAGGCGATGGGCCTCGGCAGACCCGAGCAGAGCCAGGAGGAGGAGGTCGCGGGCGACGAGAGGGTGCAGTAGTTGCTGTTGCTGTCGGTGGCGACGAACTTGGAGGCGGGGCGGCGTGCAGAGCTGTGTGAAGGAGAGGCGGGGCCATGGTAGGCCTCGTTGGCGGCGGAGCTAGGCTTCACCGGAGCAGGGGGGCCTCGGGCGTCATGGGGCGGCGCTTGGAGCTCGGGGCAGAGGAGGTGGAGAGGCGCGGGACGAGGACGAGGCAGGAGGCGCGGGAACGCCGGTTCCAACTGGGAACGAGGCGGGGCGAGCTGGGCGCGCGATGCAGGAGGAGGAAGGGCGAGGCCGCGGCGCTGAGGAGGTGGTGGTGCTCGCGGGCGGACGAAGCAGGGAGGCGCGATGGAGGTCGTCGGCGCGAAGAAGTAGCAGGCGAGGCGCGGCCATGGCAGGGCCCGACGGATCCGGACGGGGCGGCGCTGGAGGGCGACGCGAGGCAGAGAGTGGAGGGAGGAAGAGACGAGGGGGATGAGATCGGGCAAGGAGGGAGGAGAGGGGATCGAGGGGAGCGGCCGCGAGAGGATCGGGCGCAGGGAGCTCGTCTCCCTGCTCGATGCGTGTGTAGGCGGCGCTGGCAGGGAACGAGGGGAGAGATGGGGTGCGTGGGGGCTGGGCTAGGGTTAGAGGGACTGGTGGGGGCGGCTGGGCCTTGGCCTTGGGCCGGCGCGGGAGGTTGGGAGGCCCAGGCTGCTGGGCTCCTTCTCTCTCTCTCTAAATCTCTTTGCAAAACAGAAAAAATAAAGAGAATGAAAAAGGGAAGAAAAGAAAGGTTAGAGAAAGAGTTGGGCACGGGGATAATTTTTCCGGACTCGCAAAAATGAGTTTGTTCCGAGAAAAATAGAAAGGCCATGATTGAAAGATTAAATTCAAACTCATTTGATTTAAATTCAAATGATTTGAATAGGAAGTGAGGTTTGGGAAGGTCCAAAAATGTTTGGATTTTTGGTGGAGCTCCGGAAAATGATGAAATAAATATTGGCAAGGTTGGAGACCAAACTTGAAGCAGAAAAGGAACGAAATTATTTTATAAGTGTGTTTTGGTGATTCCAAAATAGTGGAATATTTAATATAGCTCCCTAATATTGGAGGATATGTTATAAAGAGAAGTCACCATGTGAGTCCCTCGATTTAAATGGATCGAAAAATCCATACAATTTATTGAGGTTTTAAAAAAAATAAATGACATGATGGCATGATGCAATGCAAATGATGCAACAAACAAAACAAATCACACGACGAAACTCGGAGTAGCTGGAAGTCTTCTGGAGCGTCGGTCTCGGGGCGTTACAGACAATGTTGGCGGCCTCCGACTGAATATATATGTGGTCACACTCTGTTTTAACTGAATATATATGTGGAAAAACTGAAGCTTTACACTCTGTTCCTGTGTATGAAAATATGCTCTATAGGTGAAAGAGCATACATACTCAGTAAAAATATGCAACCCTTTTCACTCTGTTTAAACTGAAAAAATGAACACCTACTCAAATTCAGTGCCAAAACTGAATATATGCCCATACCCAGTGCAGAAACTGAATACATATGGTCGATTTGGTGCATAAACTGAATATATATGCTCATTTCAGTGTAGAAAACAAATTCAGTGCAGAAGGTGAACACTTGTAGAAAATGAATTTGGCGAGGGGGCAAGGAAAGCTAAGATGATTACTGAAGTAGTAATCGACTCCCTGCCTAGCCCTAATGAAATCTCCGCTTCAACACTAGAATTCAGCACAACAACTTCCCAAAGTCAAATCTAAATGGCATGTGTGCTGCTGATTCCCCACCAAAAATCTGCAGGATTACGGCAACACCAATCGTATGGAACGAGAGATATGGCACAAGATTAAGTGTGGATCGTTAAACATGGCTGCACACAGTATGAGAGAGAGGGGCAGAAGGGGAGTGGCTTACCCATGGTGTTGAAGAAGATGCGCAGGGGAAGCTGGGCCCGAGGAGGAGCGCCACGGCAAGCACGAGGACGTACGCGGTCATCGCGATGACGGCGGTGGCGCGATAGGGCCTCGGCGGCGAAGACGACGGTGATGGCATGGAGCCTTTCCCCTTGGCCACAGTGGCGGCTGGTAGTGCCGGGCCGCGGTCGGATTCGCGCGAGGCCGGCGGGGCTTGACCTTTCCTGCTGGCGATTGCTACGTTTGAGCTTGCGTTGGTTTTCCTTAAAGAGGATAGGATGATGCAGCAATAGTAGCGTAAGTATTTCCCTTAGTTTTTGAGAACCAAGGTATCAATCCAGTAGGAGGCTTCTCAACAAGTCCCATGAACCTACACAAACAAATAAAGAACTCGCAACCAACGCGACAAAGGGGTTGTCAATCCCTTCACGGCCACTTGCGAAAGTAAGATCTGATAGAGATAGTATGATAAGATAAATATATTTTTGGTATTTTATAATATAGATGCAGAAAATAAAGATGCAAATAAAAATAGATTGGAAGCAAATATGATAAAAGATAGACCCGGGGGCCATAGGTTTCACTAGAGGCTTCTCTCGAGAGCATAAGTATTACGGTGGGTGAACAAATTACTGTCAAGTAATTGATAGAAAAGCGAATAATTATGAGATTATCTAGGCATAATCATGTATATAGGCATCACGTCCATAACAAGTAGACCGACTCCTGCCTGCATCTACTACTATTACTCCACACATCGACGTCTATCCAGCATGCATCTAGAGTATTAAGTTCATAAGAACAGAGTAACACATTAAGCAAGATGACATGATGTAGAGGGATAAACTAAAGCAATATGATATAAATCCTATCTTTTTATCCTTGATGGCAACAATACAATACGTGTCTTGCAACCCTTTCTGTCACTGGGTAAGAATACCGCAAGATTGAACCCAAAGCTAAGCACTTCTCCCATGGCAAGAAAGATCAATCTAGTAGGCCAAACCAAACCGATAATTCGAAGAGACATGCAAAGATAACTCAATCATATAAAAGAATTCAGAGAAGATTCAATTATTATCCATAGATAAATCTGATCATAAACCCACAATTCATCGGATCTCGACAAACACACCGCAAAAAGAGATTACATCGAATAGATCTCCACAAGAGAGGGGGAGAACATTGTATTTAGATCCAAAAAGAGAGAAGAAGCCATCTAGCTAATAACTATGGACCCATAGGTCTGTAGTAAACTACTCAGAACTCATCGGAAGGGCAAGGATGTTGATGTAGAAGCCCTACATGGTGGATTCTTCCTCCGGCAGAACGCCGACGACGGATCCAAGATGGGATCTCGCGGATACAGAAGGTTACGGTGGTGGAAATTGTGTTTCGGTTGCCTCCTGGATGTTTTTGGGGTATGTAGGCTTATATAGGAGGAAGAAGTACGTCGGTGGATGCCCGAGGGGCCCACGAGACAGGGGGCACGCCCTATAGGGGGGGGGCGCCCTCCTATCTCGTGGAGGCCTCTGCTGCTTCTTGACTTGCACTCCAAGTCCTCTGGATCACGTTCGTTCCAAAAATCACGCTCCCGAAGGTTTCATTCCGTTTGGACTCCGTTTGATATTCCTTTTCTTCGAAATACTGAAATAGGCAAAAAAAACAGCAATACGGGCTAGGCCTCCGGTTAGTAGGTTAGTCCCAAAAATGATATAAATGTGTAGAATAAAGCCCATAAACATCCAAAATAGGTAATATAATCGCATGGAACAATCAAAAATTATAGATACGTTGGAGACGTATCAAGCATCTCCATGCTTAATTCCTGCTCGTCCTCGAGTAGGTAAATGATAAAAAGAGATTTTTGATGTGGAATGCTACCTAGCATAATTCTCAATGTAATTTTCTTTAATGTGGCACGAATGTTCATATCCAAATGACTCAAGATAAAAGCTTCTAAAACATAAAAATAATAATGCTTCAAAGCATACTAACAAATAATCATGTCCTATCAAAATAACATAGCCAAAGAAAGCTTATCCCTACAAAATCATATAGTTAGGCCATGCTTCATTTCTATTACACAAAATACTCCCATCATGTACAACCCCGATGACGAGCCGAATAATTGGTTCATACTTTTTAACGCGCTTCAGCTTTTCAACTCTTACGCAATACATGAGCGCAAACCATGGACATAGCACTATGGTGGTCTAATATGGTGGTTGTGAGGACAAAAAGTGGGAGAAGATAGTCTCACATCAACTAGGCGTATCAACAGGCTATGGAGATGCCCATTAATAAATATCAATGTGAGTGAGTAAGGATTGCCATGCAACGGATGCACTAAAGCTATAAATATATGAAAGCTCAACAACAAGAAACTAAGTGAGTGTGCATCCAACTTGCTTGCTCACGAAGACCTAGGGCACTTTGAGGAAGCCCATCATTAAAATATACAAGCCAAGTTCTATAATGAAAAATTCCCACTAGTATATGAAAGTGACAACATATGAGACTCTCTATTATGAAGATCATGGTGCTATTTTTGAAGCACAAGTGTGGAAAAAGAGATAGTAGCAATTGTCCCTTCTCTCTTTTTCTCTCATTTTATTTTATTTTATTTTTCTCTTTTTTTTCTTTTTTCCTTTTCCCCTTTTTTTCTTTCTCCTTTTTTTTCTTTTGTGGGCTTCTTTGGCCTCTTTTATTTTTACTAGTTGACCCGTTGCGCCAAATGGCGCAGAGACCTGCTAAAGCCATGTTGTCGATGAAAATAGTTTCATTTTGCAAGGACATATTCAATACTTGTAGTAGAAATCCCATGTGTTAAACCATGTTACATTGAAAATTTGTTTATTACGCTGCAAAATCCGAGTTTGAAAAAATAATTATATTTGTATAACATGTAGACGAGCTAAGGAAGTATTGTTTTAGTTGAAAATATGGTTATCATGATGAGAAAACTGACTTAAAGAAACATATTTGTATAAGATGTATAGATCAGTTAAGGATGTATTTTTTACCAGGGTTTGCCTCCAAACTTTTATTTTCCATGTGCACAAAAAAGAAACTCTATGTTGTGCATATGAGGCATAGGTATTTGAAAGACCTGTATGCTACCTAGCCCAGCCCATGAACAAAGTCGTGTGTGACACGTTGCACCAAATGGTGCAGATGCCCGCTGTCTACAATGAGATATACATACACATTTTAATTTGGTAGTACAGAGTCCCATTGCATCCAAATCGAAATTACACACATAAAACATCGCAGTCGGAGCTCAATGCTTGCTCGGTGGTGCCCTCCTTCCATGTCCTTAGGTGGCTAGTTGGTGTGGGCATAGTGTTGGTCGTCGGCATCGCCGTTAAGTGCTTTGGCTTTGGCGTTGCCGGTGTGCTGTTCTACTTTATGCCATGTACCTTTCTTTCCGCTTTGCCTTTCTTTCGTTTCCATTGTAATGTAGTGTTCATATAATCCTGGCCAATTGATGGCTTTGTTAATTCAAAATTGAGCTAGGTTCGAGCTCTTCTCGGGCTCGGCCGGCGTCTTTTCTCTAAAAAAATTGTCAGGCTGAAAGTAACCATATTATACTATATACCATTAATCCAAGTTCTTGTGTGCTTGATTAACTGTCCTAGCCCTATTGGCACTCCAAATTCCTTTTCATGTAGGACAGACAAAATGTGCTTCAAGAAAAAAGACCATGGAACATTTAGACCGTAAGGGCCGACAAGAGATGTAGGTAATCCTAAGCGGGATAGTAATAGGACAGCCGCTGGTATAGTTCTACATAAATATGGAAATAAAAAATGAAACAATCTTTCATTGCTTTTGGCCCTGAACCATCACAATATTGATGGAAAAAGATGGTGTTAAAGATGCAAATATAACATGATATAAAGGTAAAGAAGCCACACATGTCCTTCTGTCTTGTTTATCGTTCTAAAGGAAAATCAAACTGGCAGCGGCAACCAACATACTATAAGAAAGTGAAAGGTACATTCTTTATCCAGTTCCCGCACAAATATGATAACCATTTAATGGATAGTTCATCTAAGAACAACAAAAATAAATATCCTAGAACGATACCTCCAGAATGACTCCACTGTTCACATAGGATACAATCTTGCATGAGAAGTAGAGTATTTTTAGTTTCCTCTGATCAAATGTAGGTACCGAAATGAAAGAAATGAATCTCTAGGTACTTATGTAGTAGATGTAACAGGCAGAACATAGCATCATGAGAAATAGGAACGAGATCATATCCCAGGCATCAAATTTTTCATACACACAATCGTACCCAACCAATGGGTTTCGCTAACAGGAGAACATAAGAAACTGTTAGTTAACTTAACAATCACCTGGAAAGTCAGCGGGGCTAGAAACCCGAGAAACTAAATAAGATGGGCATGACTAAAAGCACAATAGCATGGTGCAGGTTCTTGTAGTCAAATAGATTGATGGTTAGGTAAGAAATTCTACAAAAACAATTTAGGGAAAATTTAGAAACATAACACATGCACTGGATTTCTCTTGTAAATTTGCATTTTTGCACGGTCCCATATGGTAACAACAGCGAAGACAGTTAATGATCAATGAGCACTCCACCTACTTTTGTTCTCAACACCCGAGTAACCATTAGTCGAGTTGTTTCCTCATAAAACAAGTAGACAGATAAAATATGCGAGATCTATACATTTCATTTGGGTGTGGGTGTGGGCGTGGATGTGGGGGGGGGGGGCAATTCCATGAAAGGGTGTCGAAGCTATCACACTACAGCTGGATGTTAAACTAGAACAATTACATGAAAGTGTGTCAAAGCTATCACACTACAACTGGATGTTAAACCAAGAGGAGAGCATGACTATTTGAAGGGGGAAGCTAGAGCTATAAAATCTTCATTCTTCTCCTGGACCACAACTTCATAAGATGTCAGCAAGGAGAGTCTGATATGCAAAAGATCCGGTAAGACAATGAATCTGATTAGAACCACAGTTTCTAATTGTTTTTGTAAATACTAATTGCATGCATGCACGGTGCATGATAGCTACAGCTTTGCTTTCTTCCCAACCCCAGGTGCTTTTTCACCAGCGCTGGCATAAGCCTAGAGAGGCAGCGGTTAGTGAAAAACTGTAAGATTGACAGTCTAGCTGAACACTAATTGTTGTATCTAGGAGTACTACAGAAGTAACAACTTTTAGCCTTCGTTTTGTTTGAAATGGAAACAACCATATACTTCTGTGTAAAAACTTTCTCATGTTTCCCAATAGTACAAAAAAGCTTCAGGAATGTAGTGCAGCTACTAATTAGCATATATTCGCATGCAAGGAAATTATTTTCATCCAGTATATAGTACAGACACAAGTATTCTATGGAAGCCGCCCAATATACTTCCATATATACTGAGAAGGAAAGACTGTTTAATGTAAAGAAGCATACCTCGTTTTTGGTACTCCCTCCATCCGAAAATACTTGTCGGAGAGATGGTTGTATCTAGACATATTTTAGTTTAAGATACATTCATTTTTATTCGACAAGTATTTTCGGACGGAGGGAGTACTAAATACATGATGCATAAGCAAGAACCTCGGGCATGGTATGACACACTGAAGGAATTCCTCATCAAGAAAGGCTTCAAACCCGGTTCACTTGACCCAACTCTTTTCACCAAAGCATATGATGATGAATTATTCGTGTGCCAAATATATGTTGATGACATTATCTTTGGTTGTACTAACCAACGTTACAGTGATGAATTTGCCTATATGATGAGTGAAGAATATCAAATGTCTATGATGGGAGAACTGAAATTCCTTTTAGGTCTTCAGATTCGTCAACAATACAATGACATATTCATATCTCAGGAGAAATACCTCAAGGATGTATTGAGGAAATTCGGCATGCAAGACTACAAAGGCGTCAAAATCCCTATGCCCACAAATGGCCATCTATGCATTGATGAAAATGGTAAAGACTTCGATCAAAAGGTATACCGCTCCATGATTGGCTCTTTATTGTATCTATGTGCATCTAGGCCAGATATTATGCTTAGTGTTTGCATGTGTGCCTGATTTCAAGCTAAACGGAAGGAATCACACCATAAGGCTGTGAAACATATTCTTCGATATCTAGCACACACACCAACACTTGGATTATGGTATCCTAAGGGTTCTTCCTTTGATCTCATTGGATATTCAGACTCTGACTATGCTGGTGATCGTATCGACCACAAGTCAACGTCAGGCACATATCATTTCCTCGGGCGATCCTTGGTATGTTGGTCCTCGAAGAAATAGAACCGCGTATCACTCTCCACTGCAGAGGCTGAGTACATTGTTGCTGGATCCTGATGTGCTCAATTGCTGTGGATGAAGCAAACTCTCAAGGACTATGGCATCAATGTGAAGAATGTGCCGCTCTACTACGATAGTGAGAGTGCTATCAAGATTGCACACAACCCAGTTCAGCACTCGAAGACAAAGCACATCCAGATTCGTCATCATTTTCTTCGTGACCATGTGTTGAAGGGTGACATCTCCATCGACCATGCAAGCATGGAAGACCAGCTGGCCGATATCTTCACGAATCCCTTGGATGAGAAGAGATTTAGCAAGTTGTGGTGTGAGCTAAATATCCTAGAATCTTCGAATGCTCTTTGAAAAGGACACACATCCTAACACTTATGTTGACTTGATGACTTAGATGTGCAACACACGAAGTAACGTTTTTCTACAATCAATGAAGACTAACCCTCTAAGTTTGAAGAAATTAATGAAGAAATTGATTCTCAGAACCCTACAACAGTTGTACGTGGTGTCTAAAATTAGCTTTCTTATACGGTGGGTTACGCCACCACCAAAGTTGAAAATTTTCAATTTGAGTTTTTCTTCATTTTTGAAATTCCTCAGTTTACAAATTCTTCAACTTTGCACTGTCTTCACTCTTTCCGTCGTTGTTCTTCACTGACTATATATATATACTTGAGTTTTTATGTCCTCTATAGCATTCACTTATTGCTAATTCTTCAAGCTGATCTTTCTGCTAAGTGAATGTGATCGGACCCTTTCCCCCTCTATGCTAACCTCAACCCAGTCTGTTCACAAATTCTTCATGTGCGTTCTATTTGAAACTCGTTCAAATTCTTCACTGTGTCCTTGTCAGTTGAAGAAATTGCGAACGAAACATTAAAAATTCTTATATGAATTTTCGGCTTTTGCCGCTCAAACCGTTACACATTCCAAAATAAATCTTATCTATTCACCCACGATATTACACGATCGCCACCTCACGGTACGTGGGTGACACATGTCGCGCGAATGAGAAGGGTCAGGGGCACGTTCATTCTAATTCTTCTGGCGAACAGTTTTTCATAGTGGCTATAAATACCCCCTCCCCTTCCTCACGTCACTTTTACTCTGCTCGACATCACTCCCTCGCTCGAGCTTCTCAAACCCTAGCGCCGCCGCTACTTCCATCATCTCCGGTGAGGAAGAGCTTCACTGCCTCGACCTCATCGCCGTCGTACTCGCACCGGACGCGGAAATCTTCACTACGCCGCGGCCATAGACGTCTTCCTCCGCCGAGTTAGGGCGTGGAAGATCTGACCCGACGAACTTCCAAATCTACACTTCATGTTCGTCGTGTTCTTCATCAAGGGTAATTAAAAGCTACTTTTACTGCATTTATTCCATTGATGATTTTCATCAAATCTTCAAAAGGTGTTTATTCTTCAACCTCCACACTCTAAACACCTAGCACAAATCTTCAGTTCTTGATCTGTTTCTCTAAGTGACATTTTTCTTCATGATTCCTCAGTTATCTGAATCTAACAATCCGCACAACTCTGGAACCTAAGTCAAAGAACGCTTAGTGAAATTCTTCAAGACACAACTGGTCAATTTCCTCAAACTTGTTCCGTTTTGCAAAACCTACTGGGAACGCATATGACCTCTCCAAATTCTTCACACCTATACTCTGTTCACAGGTACACATGTCTGCTGCTGAATCACTAGGTTCTCATCAACTTAACTCATTTGCAGCGTTCCTCGAAGAAAAGCTGCATACTTCTTCAGAGAACTCAATTGTTCAAGTTCCTCAGCTGAAGAAAATGACAGATGGTAAAAGGCCTTAGAAAGGAGGAAAGAAGATTGAAGTCAACATTGCCTTTGAAATCCTTGATGACATTTATGAAGGGTAATGCACGCCTGATGAGGCAAGTCCTCACAAGAAACAAGTTTCTTTTCAGGTGCCTTCTGATGATGATGAGGCTGATGATGAAGAATTGGCTGAAATCATCAGAAACAGCCAGTAAAGCGTCACTAGAGCCAAAGGGAGTGAGGTGCCTCTTCTATTGGATCCGAAGAAGATCCTAGACTTCATCGACCTCTGGCACAAGGATCCAAACACTCCTCTGCATAGCTGGGCCTCACTCCTCTACAAAGTCACATGTTGATAGCGTTCATCACTGAAGAAAAATGGAAATATGATCAAGCCAGAGTGGCTAAGAAAGCATAGTACAAGAAGTAGCACTATCTAAAGGACAATGTCCTCAGCCCATCGTCTGAACAACTCCTCGCTCTACAAGCTGATATCAAAAAGCTCAGCGATGAATTCGATTCTTACAAGGCAGAATGGCTGGGAGCCAAGGTCAGATTCATCACATTGGCGAAGAAATTCACTTCAAGTGCTACTGGTCATGTGCTCATTGAAGTCACTCCAGCTGAAGCATCTGCTCAAGCCATTGAAGGAAATGCCAGCACCGCTAATGAAAATCAGGCTACTGATGAAACTGCAAATATCAGGACTGCTGAAGAAATTCCAGTCGCTGAAGAAACTGCCAGGGCAACCACTAGTGTTGCGCCTGAAGAACAAGTTAGGGCAGCTGAAGAAGTTGAAGCTGTGCCTGAAGAAGCTACTCAAGATAGGCCAACTGCATCAGTTGTGCCTAAAGAAATTGATCCAATTTCCTATGCTCCGCCTGCACCAACACCATGCTCAATTCTTCCTTCTACTCTGGAAGTGAAGAAAACAAAGGCTGCGGAGTGAGCCACTCTAAAGAAAAGGAAAGCATCTATTTCCTCATAATCTTCTGCACCGAAGAAGGCAGAGGTTTTAACAAGTTCAATTGAGAACCACATTGATGTTGTTCCTCTCTCAAGCATGCCATCAAAGGAATTTGTTCCTTTTGGTGAAGAATATCATATTCCTAAAGAATCTGCTAAAGAAAATCCCTCACCTGCTTCCTCAGAGCATATGGATGAAGAAATTGAAGTTGATGTGATCACTTCAACTCCTCAAGTATCATCGCCAATGCCTCAGTTCACAACTGAAGAGGCCGACGTTGAAGAAATGGAAGTGGATGTGGATGTGGACATTGGCTGCACCACTCCTGTGATGAACGACGATTTTTGGGATAGTCAACACCCCAATTCTCCTCTGTTCACACCACTACAGCAAATTCCTTAGTCCCCAACACCAACAGAAGTTCAGATGGGCTCTCAAGAAATCCATAATGCCTCTTCCATTCATGAAGAAATTCCAGCCACTAGTGCTGATGAAAAAGCTGATGAAGAAATGGAGGCCCAGGCTACTACTGAAGCAGAAGTTGATATTCCTCAGCCTGAGGCTCCCGAGATTGAGATTCCAGAGGTTATTCTTCAACTGACTGATACTCCTCAGCCAAAACTGAAGAATCCATTCTCCAAGACTCTGAAATTCATGGCTGACGCTTTCTTCAATGAGCATGTACTCTTCACTGACTACAATCCCTATGTCTCTGCTCATCTGAGGAGGAAGCACTTCTCGACCGCCAGCCAAGCCAACTTTTATTCTTCTGTGCTTTTCAACAAGGACAAAGTATTCGACCATGCTCATATTCCTCATGTTGATATGGAATCACTACATTGCTTCACCCCGGTCCTTGCTGTAATTCATGATGCTGGATTGCTCAATTTCTGCACTGACATTTGCGATTGGAATGAAGAACTCATTCTGCAATTCTATGCGACGCTGCACATCACAGGCGATGCTGAAGATGTGAATTCATGGGTGTTGGACTAGATGACAAAAAACACTCACTATAAGGCACCAGCAACTGAATTGCTTCGTGCCATGCCTGTCAGTCCTCCCCCAGAAGGTGCTCGTCTCATCTAATCTGAAATTGAGTTGTCTGATCACTTCATGCAAGTTCTGATGAAGCCATTGAAGCCTGGTCAAGCATCACAGACAAAGTTCCTTGTGAAGGAATTGCAATATATGCCAAGGATAGTATATCGCATTCTGACCAAGACCTTGAGTCCAATCAAAGGCCACAACTCGAATGATGAAGAAGTCGTTGGCATCATGAAGAATCTGCTTTTCAATATCATACATGGAATTCCAGTGAACTACCATGATTTCTTCATGAGGACTCTGGCAAAAGTTGCGATGTCTCTGTTTGAGTTGAATCCTTATGCGCCCTGGATATGAGATTCCTCAGATCAAGGTCTTCACTCAACTATAAAGCTGATACACTCAACCATGGCAGCTACTTGCCCCCAATTGAAGTCCTCAAGCAGACATTTTCCTCAGCTGATGACAAGGGCAAGGCCACTGCTATTATCGATGAAGGCATTCGTCCATTGGATGGACAGTTTCGCAAAGCTGCTTCTTATTCCACCAATGATGACTCTGCTACTCATGACTCTGCCACCAATGCCTCAAAGCAAAGTCCTCAGGCCACAACTCCAAGGGTGATGAATGATCGTGAGCTTCTCCTCAGTCTTCATCAAAAGGTGGATCGCAATCACAAATGGGTAAATCATCAGTTTGGCGCTATTCTTCACAACATGACTGCAACATACAATTCAGTGAAGAAAAATCATTATTACCTCAATGAAGTATTCGATCGCACCTGGGCTGTCCGGACTCATCTTTACGGTGATGAGGATCTCAAGCGGATGGGCTTCAAGCAGGACTTTAGCTGGTCCAAACCTCCATCGAAGAAATTCAAGAAGGTTGAAGTTCCTCCTTTGGTGCCCATTTCATATTCTTCATCGCGCGAGACTGATGAAAATGAAGATTTGGACGACACTGCGGTAGGCCGTACTCCAACAACCGACCCCAACAACGTTGGCGTTCCTCCATCGACTTCGTGATGAAATTCTTCAGGGGCGTTAGTCCTCACTTTTCGTCCCTTTTGGTCATTTCATGACAAAGGGGGAGAAATTTGAGTTAGTCTTCAAGCGGGTCTATCTATATGGGCGTTTTTTTGTTAAGTTGCAACTCTCGCTCTTCTGAAGCTTTTGTTGATTGAGTTGTAAACTTAAGTCTGGTGGTGACCTGATACTTTTGCTCTATTTTTCTGCATGCTATTTCCTCATATATGCTATGCACGCATGCTGAATTACATCAGTCACCATATTTCATCATGCATTTCAATTCTTCAATCTATATGTTAAATGCGTGTATGAATTACAAGATATAGGGGTAGATCTCCATGATTCTACTCTTCAAGTGTGTGTTGCTTCAAAAGAAAATTCCTCACTATTGAGTACGTTCAATCCATATGTTTATTCCTATTGAAAACTTAACCTATATTGTCATCAATCACCAAAAAGGGGGAGATCGTAAGTGCATCTAGTGCCCCTTAGTGATTTTGGTGTATTGAAGACTTATAGGTTAAGGGACTAATATGTTTATGAGTGTACACAGGCTCTATAAGTCGATGAGGAGTTTGATATTTACTATAAAAGTCGACCCCTAAAAATGCATGTCTTCGGCTGAAGACTTTGAAAGTGAAGAAATTGGTGTGACCTTGAAGACTCGGATATTCATGCGAGGAATATGGAGCGTGAAGACTTTTGTTTTCGTAGTTTCATTTTCTCTTTCTTGAGTCATAGGAAACACTGTACTGTTAAAGGGGGTCGAGGTAATACTAAGGAAACTAATTTCCAAGTGATGTTCATCTCAAAATCCTACACCTACCCAATCCTTCGAGTGAAGCCATTGGAAATCTCATATCAGTTTAGTCAATTTCTTCAGTGATAGAGACGAATATCTTCTGGTCTCTAAGGAATTTGTTCTGACTGAGGAGTTAGGAATTCTCTAGTGCGGATTGCCTACATAGTGAGGAACATGATAGCCCTGAGGAATTCGAACCTCAAATATCCGACCATTGCTGAGCCGCGCGCCGGCTGTCCCAAAAATATCTACCACCTAACGGTCATATCAGCCAAGGGCATTTATGTCTTATCATGTCGGGCTGCTATCTAGGCTATAAATAGCCGCCCCCTTCAACCACTAGCGGGTTGGCTGCTCCGAGAGAAACTGACACTTGTAATTTGAGAGCATCCCATCCTTCGAGGACTTTGAGCAAAAATCATCAAGTGAGGAAATACCCAAATCCCAAACCCAAACCTACAAACCCCAAAGTGATTGAGCATCACCGAAGAGATTGTTCCTGTGTGGAACCGACACTTGTTCCCTTTGAGAACTGTGTATCCTCTAGACGGTTAGGCGTCATGGTCTGAGCATCCAAGAGGAATTGTGGATTGCCGAGTGACCAAGTATGTGAAGGTTTGGGAGTCACCTGTGAAGACTTACCACTACTGTTGGGCAAGATTTGCGTGATCTTAGCTCAAGGAGAATACGATGAGGACTATGTGTCCGGTACTGTGTGTCCTTAAGTTTAAATACTCAGCCGCTCCAACCAGACGTACAACTATCACAGCTGTTGGAACTGGTCGACCAAATCATTGTCTTCACCAAGCCTACTGATCTATTTCCTCAACCCTTTCATTTCCTCAATTAAGTGTTGATGAACCTGATCATTATTGGTTGAAGATTTTGACTGAAGGCTTTCTCTAATTCCTCAATCCTATTTCTTCAGTCAGTTTGTCTTTATCCTGCTTATCCTATGTTTATGCTTTCTGTACTCTGTGTTTTGTCTTTCATTTCATCATGAAGACTATGTTGTTGCTCTGTTATGCTTATACTTGAGTACTTATTCCGCTACAAGTAGTTCTTCGCTTAGGAATTTCCTCACCCTGAAATTCCTCAGTGAAGAATTCATAAAAAAACGCCTATTCACCCCCACTCTAGTCGACGTAATGCACTTTCAGATCTGATATATTTTCCAGTTGCAAGATCGATCCAGATCTGATTAGAAGAAGTAGACATATAGCTGAAAAAATGAATTGCACAAATTATGTGCAAATACCAGATTTCTGGTCAGAAGATTGTGTGCATTTAGATAATATGGTTATTGATGGATGTCAAGTTTCAGTGCCTACTGGGATTATGGGCAGATTTGGCAATTATTCCCCCATTTTGGGTGAAAAAGGAGCTGATATAGATGGATTAACTTTTGGCAAAGCAAAAAAGGAGACGGGTTTTGGAAATGCACCTTCCCAAGCCTTTGTGATTATAAATAGTGTGCATCTCCTCTGCTTTGAGAGAGAGTGCGATCCCCTTGAGGATTTAGGGTTTCCCGTTCCCCCGCCGCAACTGGGTGATAGTGAAGAGAGAGAGAGAGAGAGAGAGAGAGAGAGAGAGAGAGAGAGAGGATGAACAGGGGGCCTGGAGGATACCGAGGAGGAGGAAGATTCAATAGGGGAGGGAGAGATAATTTCCAATACAGAAGGAAGGAAGACGAACTTGACAAGTTGAGAGAGATCTATCCAAACAATGAGAGGGGAGGTGGAAGATTTGGGTACAGGGAAGAGATTTGGGAAATCTAATCAGCAAGTTGATGAAGAAAAAAGGGGAATGACAGATCTGAAGCTCCCCTCGAATTCCAAGGAGGAAACTGGGAAGAGGATGGAATATGAGCAGAAAGATAGAGAGCACAAAGGAAAAGAAGATGTGGTGTTGCCTGTTTCTTCTTTCGATTTGATCCAGTAGCAACAGTGGTTTGGGGCTCTGATGGCCCAGATGGCCCAACAAAAGGTGGAGAGCTCGGCTGGGGGTGGAACTATTGCCCCTGGAAGCAGCAGAGGTGTTCAGATTGAGGAGACTAAGAAAGAATTTGCTGGAGGAAAAGATCACATGAATAAGAGTGAAGCTAACATGGATGTGGGAAACAGGCAAGGATGGATGGGATGGTTCCAGAACAACAGTTTGGCCAGAGAGAGAGAGCTTGGATCAAAACAAGGCTGGTGGAAATTTCAGAGTGTTATGCAACAAGTGCAAGGACACCAGGCACCTGACTAGAGACTGCAAGTTGCCCAACTGCATCATTTGTGGTAAGAATTCTCACATCACTGAGGAATGTGCTTGGCTGAAACAAATCAAGCCAACCCCCAAATTCATTGGATATGCTGCCAGAGGGTTGGGAGTGCTACTGGTGCAAAATTCTAAAGAGGTGGTCAGTAGTGAACAAATTAACCCTATGGCCACTGTAAACATCTCTTCTGGGGAGATTAATGAGACTAAATTCTTGGAAGGTTTCAACTACATGTTCAGCTGGAATTGGCAATGGAGATGCAAAAAACATGGAGACAAGGCTTACTTGATGAGATTTCCCAGCAAAAGCAGACTGGCAGAGCTTCACAAGTTTGGAAATTTTAACCTGCTGGGGACCAATGTTGTAATCAATGTGGACAGCTGGACATATGACACTCAAGCTTTTGGCAACTTACATAAAGTGTGGGTGTAGTTTGGGAAAATTCCTGAGTGCTTCAGACATTTTTTTGGGATGTGTGAGGTGGTTGCTTCAATTGGCACTGTTCTGGAAATTGATATGTCCACCATTCTGAAAGAGAAAATCAGGGCTAAGGTAGGAGTCAGAGATTTTGAAAAATCCCTCATCAAACTGAGATCACTGACAAAGACCTGATGATACAGAATCAGCATTGAGTTGGAGAAAGTAATTAAACAAGGATGGTATAAAGAAAAGAGAAAATTTGAGATTTTGGAACCTGAACTTGAGGTAAATGGTATGGGAGGTCAGAAAAAAATAAGGATAGAAGAGTTAGGAGCTGATGGAACTAAAGAGAGCATCTCCCTGGGAAGTATAGGGCTCAAACAATTTGAGGAGATGCAATAGAAAAATGATGAGATATTGAAGATGCAGAAAGATTATATGCTAGAGGTGGGCTTGAGGAAGAAAGTAGAGGTGGAGCTAGATAAAGCCCTTAAAAAATTCAAGAGGTTGAAGAAATCAGATGCAGATATGATGCTTGGAAAACCATGGAGGAAAAAAAGATTGCTATGTGGGAAACTGAGAAGAGGAGTCTGCTGGAAATGATTCAGGGGGCAGCAGGAACTGATAAACAAGTGCATGGAAAAAATTGATGCTTGGGAAGAGAAAGAAATATATGGAGAAGAATTGGGTGAGAAGAATGAGATGGAATCTGAAATACCCCAGGATAACACACCAGAAGATACTTATGGAGAACCTGTGGACTATTTAGCTAGTCAAGATTCTGTGGAATCACTAGGCACAAAACTGGGGATTCACAAGAAGGAGGAAGGAGACAAGGATAAAGACAAGGATGGACCCACTAGAAGAAGTGATAGAAACCTGGACAAAAAAGATGCTAAAATAGAAGATCTAGCCAAGGAAAGGGCAGCTGAAAAGAATAATTATGGTAGAACCCTGTTCTTTCTGATGA
Source organism: Triticum aestivum (assembly GCF_018294505.1). Lineage (NCBI taxonomy): Eukaryota > Viridiplantae > Streptophyta > Magnoliopsida > Poales > Poaceae > Triticum > Triticum aestivum. Next base: position 601,562,791 of record NC_057804.1, read on the forward strand.
AAATATTTCTTTATATGATATGGCTAATAGGGTTGGAATTGATTTGGGATGTGCTCTTGATATGGTTACCCACAATCTAGACCTGATTTCTAACATGGAACAGGCTAGAAGAGATATATATCTCCAAAAAATTATAAATGAAAATAGGGAGGAGAAAAAAGATGACTCTCCTAGTCTTATTGACATTGGAGATGTTGAGTTAGAGGACTTGTGTTCAGAAAGACAGAATTCTGAGGGTGATATGAGATAGAACATTATGACAAATTGACAAAGATATTTTCTAGCAACAAAAAAATGAGAGGTGAGATACCAACCTTTGGGGTTGGAGAAAAATCCATCTTGAGTGGGGGGAATAAAAGGAAAAAAAATATAAGGAGGAAAAAATGAGAGGTATGGTTTGGAATGTAAGAGCGATTGGGAAGGATATAAATAGAAATTTCATTAGAGATACCATTTTGGAAAAACAATTAGATTTTGTTGGACATCAGGAAACCATTAAAAGTGATTTCACAAAAAATGAGTTACATAACCTTGCTGGAGGAATTTTTTTCTCTAGGAATGGATTGCTCCTAGAGGCAAATCTAGGGAAATATTAGTTGGAATTAATAATGAGTGTTTTGATATTCTACAAGTGGAAAAAGGGTCATATTTCATTAATATACACTTGTTTGATAAAGTATCCAAATTTAGTTGGAATCTGGTCACGGTTTATGGGGATGCTCAAAAAGATGGAAAAGCAGCCTTTTTGGCTGAATTATCCAGATTCTATCAAGATAATACACACCCCTGTGTGATAGGAGGAGACTTCAATTTGATCAGGAATAGTTCTGAAAAAATAAACCTGGAGGATTAGATCATTTTAGTTTTGTCTTCAATGCTATCATTAAGCATGCTCGACTCAGAGATCTCCCTTTGAATGGAAGAAAATATACCTGGGCTAACAACTTGCCTGATCCCACTTATGAGAAACTAGATAGGATTTTAATCTGTCCAGATTGGGAAGACAAATACCCCGTGGCTACTGGAAAGGGAAATTTCTGACCACACCCCTTTGTTGTTGGACACTGGGGATCATAGGAAAACTGTCACATCCCTAGCTTCTGGATTTGCACTAGGCTAACTTCATGTGTGCATCATGTTTAAACTTTGAAAGAAACTTGAAATGGGGATGTCCAAACCCTAGTACCAAATGGAATTCAAATAGGTTCAACCTAAATATATTTTCAGTGAATCCAAATGGCTTTCAAAAATGTTCATCATTTCTGGAAAATGCTTGAAACCATAACCAGAGGTGTTGCACATTTTTCCATGACATATTTGGTCACTGAATTAAATCATATGTACTTTGCATTTGGGCATTTAAATGCTATTAAATATTTTAAATGCTCAAATAATCATAAACTAAAATGTTTACTGTGGTATATATCCTAAACAGTAGCCATTATTAGTTTCATGATTTTTGGATCTATTTCAGTATTTTAAATAAAGCCCTAAAGACTGAAGAATAATAGAAAACAGAAACAATAAATAAAATAACACACAGAGAGAGAGTTAGTACCTGGGCCTTACCTGGCGCCACCAACCGGCCCAGCACGGCCCAGCCCACCGCCGCTTCCCCCCTGTCGTCTTCCTCCCTCGCCAGAAGGACAGAGGCGCGTGGCCGCCCCGCGCCGGCCACCTCCTCCCTCCCTGCCTGCCTGGCTCCTCCCGGTGCTCCTAGACGACGCCACGGAGATGCCACGCACCCCCCTGGCCCCTCTCACTCTCTCCCGTGCCTCTCCCCTCCTCTGGCTCTCTCCCTCGCACCACCCGAACGTGCCCGCCGCCGCCGACGTGCACCACCACGGCCACGGCCATCCCCGAGCCGCCCCGAGCTATCCTCGAGCTCCGCCACCTCGTTCCCTACCTCCTCACCGAGCCACGCGACCGGAAGGGCCCCGAAGCGCCGCCCCGATGCTTTTCTCCTCCTCGGCCGCCAGAGATCCGCCTCGCCGCCCCGCTCAACTCCGGTCGCCCTCGAGCCCTCCGACCCTTCAAACGGACTCACGGTGTGCCCCCGAGTTGCCTTCCCCTACTCCCCTGGTCGCTTTCGACCTCTAGGCCATAGCCCCGTCTTGGCCGAGAACTCCACGCCGCCGACGATGTCACCGCCATAACTGCAGCCACTGAGGCTCGAAACCGGGCACGGCACCGTGTTCCTAGCATCTTCAGGAGCTCGGTGAGCCCCTTAGCCAGCCCTCCCGTCCACTGTGGCCTCGCCCCGCTTGAACCCGTAGCTTCGGCCGCCGCACTTGCCATCGCCGCCGTCGCTGTAGTGCACCCCAGCTACTGCCGCTGGCCGCAATGGATGCGCGCGAGCCTGGGCGCCTCGTAGAGCCTCCCCGTCGCTCGTTTGGTCGCCTGAGCTGCGGTTCCGAGCACCTCCGCTGCGTTTGATCCTGCCGGCGGCTAAACACCGGTGGGTTTGACCCACTTTGACCACGGCGGGACCCCCCCCCCATGTGTCCATGACATGTGGGGTCGGCCTTTGACTGATTAGTGTAGGGTTATAATTAGTGCTAATTGCCCCTATTTAGTTCGGGTGTTACTTAGTTAGCACTAATTAACTTAGTTAATTAGTTGTCTCTCTGACAAGTGGGCCAGGCCCTAACCAACCTAGATTAGTGCTAACTTAACACTAACTAACCCTGTTAGTTAGTTGTTACACTGACATGTGAGTCCCAGCCGTCAGGTTTGACCTGGGCTGGCGCCTTTGACCTGCTGACGTCACCTCGACGTCATGCTGACGCAGATAACCTTTTCTGGATTTATTTAATTCAGGAAATTCCAGAAAAAGGCTTAAACTTCTAAAAATCATATAAAATCAACCGTAACTCCAAATGAAACAAACTATATATGAAAAATGATCAGAAAAATCCAATCTATCCATTTGTACCATTTTCATGCATGTTAGAACAACTTATAGCTGCTGATTAGCACAAATCATATAAATGGCATTTTAATATCCACATATGGAGTTTGAATTTGAATCTTGGATTCAAACCAACTTCATTTAATCTGGTTGCTAGTTGCATTAGCTCAAACTACAGCATATTTCCATGTCATGATCATGCATCATATTGTGCATTGCATTGATTGTGTTCTTCCTTGTTTGCCGGTGTTTGCCCCCTCTTAGTAGACGTGTACCGACGATGTGATCGATGACACCGATGAATAACTCTACTATCTTCAGAAGTGCCAGGCAAGCAAAAACCCCTTGTTCATTCCGATACAATCCTACTCTCTCACTCCTGCTCTCTTTTACTGCATTAGGACAACACCGATTCATCTGTTACTTGTTGCGGTAGCTGAACCCCTTTATCCTTTGCATGACCTGTCATTGCCATAGTAAATAGATGAAACCCACCAGCATGAGTAGGAGTTGTTTGAGCCCTTTTGTGCCTACTCATTCTTGCTTGTTTGTCATGCCTGCTACTGCTTAGAGTTGAGTCAGGTCTGATTCATCGGGGATGAATCAGAGGCGTGTGAACATGTCCTACTATGTGTGAGCTAAGTGTGTGAACACGATTTGGTAAAGGTAGCGGTGAGAGGCCATGTAGGAGTACATGGTGGGTTTGTCTCATTGCAGCCGTCCTCAGGAACTGAGTTCTGTGTTTGTGATCCATGAACAGCTACTACCACACATTGGGTTCCGGTAACTCGACCCCTCTCGGCTTATTAATCAACTTGATCTCTGTCCAGGAGTTGCAACTAGTTTCTGGTGTTTGTAGGTAGTGTTAGTAGTCTACCAAGTGGCACCCGGTACAGGTGGGCTTGGGACAGACTAGGCACAGTGGCACGGTGTACCAAGTGGCACCCGGATGGTGGGCTTGGGAACCCTGCACACATCGTTTGGGGCCGTGAGCGACACCCCGGCCGGATCTCCTTGCGGATGGAACCCGAATAGGCGATAAACCTGGACGAGAGACTTGTGTGGTTAGTCAGGTCGTGGCCGACACCCTCGCTGGGCTTCCGCTTGAAGGTTGCCGAGTACATGTCGTGTAAACGGCGGTAAGTGGTGAGAGCGTGTGTGAAGAAGTACACCCCTGCAGGGTTAATATGATCTATTCGAATAGCCGTGTCCGCGGTAAAGGACTTCTGGGTTGCCTGTACAGTTCATAGACAAGTGAAAGTGGATACTCTAAAATACGCAAGATAAGCGTGAGTGCTATGGATGGCGTTCTCGTAGGGAGACGGGAGCGGATCCATAGTGGTGTATTGATATGGTGAATATGTGGACTCGTGTGCGCCACCTCAAAAGAGTTACTTGCAGTCGTAGTTCAGGATAGCCACCGAGTCAAAGCTGGCTTGCTGCAGTTAAACCCCACCATCCCCTTTGTTGATAATGATGCATATGTAGTTAGTTCTGATGTAAGTCTTGCTGGGTACATTTGTACTCACGTTGCTTAATTTATGTTTTTGCAGAGAGACTTCAGTCTCGCTAGTAGTACCGCGTGGACTTCGACGTTTAGCTTGTTACCTCAGCTACGATCTTGTGCCCTCGGCAGGATCTGGTAGATAGTCAGGCTTCTCAGCCTTTTTCATTTGTAGATGTCTGTACTCAGACATGTTAAGCTTCCGCTTGTGCTTTGACTTGTGTGCTCTGAATGTTGGGTCATGAGACCCATGTTTGTAATATCTCGCTCCTCGGAGCCTATTGAATAAATACTTGAGTTGTAGAGTCATGTTGTGATGCCATGTTGTATTTGCACATATCGAGCATATTGTGTGTATGTTATTGAAATGCTTGGTATGTGTGGGATCTGACTATCTAGTTGTTTATCCTTAGTAGCCTCTCTTACCGGGAAATGTCTCCTAGTGTTTCCACTGAGCCATGGTAGCTTGCTACTGCTCCGGAACACTTAGGCTGGCCGGCATGTGTCCTTCTTCGTTCCTGTGTCTGTCCCTTCGGGGAAATGTCACGCGATGAATACCGGAGTCCTGTTAGCCCGCTACAGCCCGGTTCACCGGAGTCCTGCTAGCCCAGTGCTACAGCCTGGATTCACTCGCTGATGACCGACACGTTCGATGTTGGGTCATGGATGCCTGTCCCTGTAAGTTTGTGCCACTTTGGGTTTACGACTAGCCATGTCAGCCCGGGCTCCTTATCATATGGATGCTAGCGACACTATCATATACGTGTGCCAAAAGACGCAAACGGTCCCGGGCAAAGGTAAGGCGACACCCGTGGGGATACCGTGCGTGAGGCCGCAAAGTGATATGAGGTGTTACATGCTAGATCAATGTGGCATTGAGTCGGGGTCCTGACAGCTTTGGTATCGGAGCTTGACTGCCTATAGGATTACCAAGCCAAACTGGTCGAAGTTGAGTCTAGAAATTCTTTAGTTATATAAGGGAATTGATTGTGGGATGGAACGTAAGGCTCTTTTTACTCCTTATACCTGATGCCCTTCTGATCTGAGTCATCTTATCTTTCCTACGGGGTTAAGGAACTAGGCTTTCTCTTCTGTCTATTAGGATCACGTGTTACTAATCCGTAGGCTTATAGGATTGATGGATTTCAAGCCTCAGTTCAGTCTCCTCTACTTCCTTGTGTTCATAGTTGGTCTCAGAACCTTCATTTTGTGACGATCGAGTGATTATGCCACCATTTTGCAGGATGTCTCAAATCATTTTGAGCATTTACAGCCGTTATGCTGTCCGAGTCATCCCAGGTTTCTAAATAATCTGATGCATTTGCAAAATCCTTTCCCTCTGGTTTTGATGTTCCTCTAGTCCAGGTTAATCACACTAATTGTGAGTTGAGGTATTCTATTACCTCGACATATATGTTGGAGTTATTATTATGACCCTAGGTGTCTTAGGGATCACCTAGTAATCTAGCCATGTTTTGTGTTCCAGTGTGATGGTTCTGGCCATTATTCTCAATAGCATCCCGTGATGCCATTTAGTTGGTAGGTATTCTATTCCTGGGTTTCCGAACCAAGATTCACCCTACTTACTTCATGTTGATAGTGTTGCTAGTTCCTTTAGGTTATTAGTAACCTTTGCATTAGTCCTCGAGGTTCGTGGTATATCGTTCTTCCAAATACCATGAACTACTTATGGCAGCAGTTCCTTGTCAAACCAAAAGATCACAACCAGAGTGCTCTTGATGAGTTCTCGATTCTATGTTGTGACCCTGCTAGTCCTACCTTTCTGCATGGGTTATCCGGAAGAAATATGTTGGACTCGTTCAACATGCTAATCTATGCACCCACAACTCAGAAAATCATATGTTCCTTTGAGTTGTCCCTCTTTAGTTGTTTCTCTGGCCCTTGTCTATCAATTTATAGTCAGGAATGATTATGCATTCGCCAATGCCTATTACTCTTGTGGTTCGTCGAGCCATTCTATTCTGGAATGACTAGGAGAAACAAACTCCAGTACCTCATCCATGTCTAGGATTGGGTCAAAGCAATTGCATTCCGCAGATCAAAATGCCAATCCAGCTTCTGCTCTGCTCTACCTTGAAGTATTACCTTCTTTATGTCAAGAGTATCATGGGAATTGCACACCCTCTTATGAATTCTTGATGCAGTGATATTTCTCGCCATCATTATTCACTCCTCGGTCCCCGTGTTGTTGCAACCGGAATGCCGACATGTGAACTACGATGTGTGAAATCAATCCTCCTAGAAACCTTGTTGCTTGGTAGTTAAAGGACAATAATTTCATTCTTAGTGTGTTGGTTCTTGAATCATCATTCTAAGATAGATCGTGCTACCTAGTCCTTATTTTCGATGCACCCTTCGATCAATGAGTTAGGATTATTCAATCCATTGCTTATTTGATCATCTCGTCTTGCCCTGAAATGCAAGATTGATCTCGAGCTTAGTAACATATCGGTGGATTGTGACTTTCCGAATATCTTCTCGGAAGTGTTACCAGGTTGTCACCTAACCGCTATGTTGAGTTCGTGATCAAGTTGGTTTCTTGTAAACCACCCCCTTCTCCAAGGATCTGTGTTGGATACCCTGAGCTAGTTGGTCAAGCTAAATAACAACTTGGAGAGTTGGAAGATAAAAGCTTGTCTAACCTAGTTCATTTCCAAAGGGATATCTTGTGTTTGTGTGTTTGTTGTAGAAAGATGATTTCTTCATCGATTGGTCCTCGTGATCAGTTGTTGAACCTATTGTCTTATCAAAACTTTGATTTGAGTGTGGGCTATTCTCTAATCAAGTCAGAACCAATGATGTTCGTAATGTTGTCTTACTCGTGGTTGATCCCTCGAGCATACACCATTACATCTTTTGGTCTGACCAATACTATCACATTGTTCACATAATGGTGGAAATCCAATATGGAAATTCCGATGAGTTGCTGTTGAGCCCATCCGCAACATTTTGTCTCCTCCATCATCCATGTTGAGCATTAAGCTAGTATTGGAAACTTTTATAAGCATTATCTTCATGTCCCGTGCATGAAGCATATGTTCGAATGAAAGAAGTGACTCCCTTTAATTTATGTGCATCTGATGCAAGTTGTCATCGTGGATTCGAGGAAGTCAATGTTGGTTCCTCTGGAATCGTCCCAAGTTAGTCATGCACGTGCGAAGTACTCTATGGTTTGATAGGTTGGCCGCCTCCATTCTATATGTGTTCCTAGCACACCAAGCCACTGATTGACTTGTTCAAGGAGAAGAAGTTCCTTCATAAGAGCTAATCATATGACTTATGCGAGGACTTCGTTATCCGCAATGATGGTTTCCAAACTAGAACTCGGTAGTGTTTTATTATAAGACTACCATGTGGTCATGCCTGTCTGGGACAGTGTGTTCACAGGTGGGTAGCAGAGCCAGCTCATGTTTTGGATCTTACTACCGTAGTTCATTCCCCGAGATTCTCGCAACGCCGTCTCGTCGATTTGTGTTGCAAACTTTCATTTTCCTTCTAGACGTGATGAGTCTGGAATATCCTGACACCAACCAGATCTGAATCTCAGGCAGATATGATGGTTGGAACGTGTCCCAAGAATTATAATATTGGTCTCTCTATAACTCGGTAACGTGGATGTCCTGGCCAGCACACCCAGCCGAAAGACCTATTATTGTAGTATCTTGCTTGAAGAAGTTGGCCACACCCCATAAGGACTTCATAGGATTTACCCCCTAGTTTTGCCTTATGATTTTTGGTGTTCCCGAAGTCCGACCTTTTACTTGACGTTCTAGATATCAAACCATATCTATGAATGGGTTACAGTAGCACATCAAGGAGAACATTAGAAGCGGAGTGCTAAATGTCTCTCGGTCGATCATCCAGATTTTGTTTCCTTGGCTTCGGTAAGGTGAAATCTGAGAAAGTGTTATCTTCCTTTGCATCTGCATCATCCATCACTACTCATCATGGTAGTATGTTGTTTTGCCAGGATCCTTGACACGGATCTTGGTAAAACCTTGATGAATATGGAAATGCTCAAGTTCTTGAGAGCACGCACAAGCGCAAGGTGTTATCATCGGCACTAATTGGATTGCTCTCAGTTTCCTCGATTATGCTATAACTTTTCAAACAGTGGACTCACTCTCTACTGCTGAGCTTCTCCCCAGTTACTAAAATCATCCATTGTGTTGTTTTCAACAAGGTAATCCACATCATCCATTCTAGTCTGGGTATGCCATTCCTTTGCACCCTGCAAATCGATTGTTGGTGAATTGCCTTAGGCTGGTATAAAGAGTTTCAATGATCTCTGAATCAAAGGTAATTCTTTTTGCCACTTAAGGGGATATTTCTACAAGTCACCTTCCCTAAGGTGCCCCATTATGGTATCATGGCAACTCAACTCCTCGCTACGTTGACAATCGTTTACCACCTTCTTAAGTGTGGAATTGTTGTCTACCTAGTGAACCCTCGTCATCTGTTCCACTCCATCCCTCTAGATGTATGCTTCGTGTCTCAGCTTGGGAGATGTTGCTATGTCTCATCCCATGAGTTGATCCTGAGTTGTTCGGTCTTCAAGAAGATCGATTCTTCTGGAGTTTCCCTATCCTCTCATTGTCATGTTGGCAGGAGTTCTCAGAGCAAGACGACGAGACAATGATGGTGATCAATTCAACATTCTGATGAAGTGCCCCCTGGATCGTGAAGATTATGTTAGTTTGCGTTCCCCCTTCATTTTACCCTACGCTTGAATCTCGGGACGAGATTCTTGTTTAGTGGGGGCGAGTTGTCACATCCCTAGCTTCTGGATTTGCACTAGGCTAACTTCATGTGTGCATCATGTTTAAACTTTGAAAGAAACTTGAAATGGGGATGTCCAAACCCTATTACCAAATGGAATTCAAATAGGTTCAACCTAAAAATATTTTCAGTGAATCCAAATGGCTTTCAAAAATGTTCATCATTTCTGGAAAATGCTTGAAACCATAACCAGAGGTGTTGCACATTTTTCCATGACATATTTGGTCACTCAATTAAATCATATGTACTTTGCATTTGGGCATTTAAATGCTATTAAATATTTTAAATGCTCAAATAATCATAAACTAAAATGTTTACTGTGGTATATATCCTAAACAGTAGCCATTATTAGTTTCATGATTTTTGGATCTATTTCAGTATTTTAAATAAAGCCCTAAAGACTGAAGAATAATAGAAAACAGAAACAATAAATAAAATAACACAGAGAGAGAGAGAGTTAGTACCTAGGCCTTACCTGGCGCCACCAACCGGCCCAGCACGGCCCAGCCCACCGCCGCTTCCCCCCTGTCGTCTTCCTCCCTTGCCAGAAGGACAGAGGCGCGTGGCCGCCCCGCGCCGGCCACCTCCTCCCTCCCTGCCTGCCTGGCTCCTCCCGGTGCTCCTAGACGACGCCACGGAGACGCCACGCACCCCCCTGGCCCCTCTCACTCTCTCCCGTGCCTCTCCCTTCCTCTGGCTCTCTCCCTCGCACCACCCGAACGCGCCCGCCGCCGCCGACGTGCACCACCGTGGCCACGGCCATCCCCGAGCCGCCCCGAGCTATCCTCGAGCTCCGCCACCTCATTCCCTACCTCCTCACCGAGCCACGCGACCGGAAGGGCCCCGAAGCGCCGCCCCGATGCTTTTCTCCTCCTCGGCCGCCGGAGATCCGCCTCACCGCCCCGCTCAACTCCGGTCGCCCTCGAGCCCTCCGACCCTTCAAACGGACTCACGGTGTGCCCCCGAGTCGCCTCCCCCTGCTCCCCTGGTCGCTTTCGACCTCTAGGCCCTAGCCCCGTCTTGGCCAAGAACTCCACGCCGCCGGTGATGTCACCGTCGTAACTGCAGCCACTGAGGCTCGAAACCGGGCACGACACCGTGTTCCTAGCATCTTCAGGAGCTCGGTGAGCCCCTTAGCCAGCCCTCCTGTCCACTGTGGCCTCTCCCCACTCGAACCCGTAGCTCCGGCCGCCGCACTTGCCATCGCCGCCGTCACTGTAGTGCACCCCAGCTGCTGCCGCTGGCCGCAATGGATGCGCGCGAGCCTGGGCGCCTCGTAGAGCCTCCCCGTCGCTCGTTTGGTCGCCTGAGCTGCGATTCCGAGCACCTCCGCCGCGTTTGATCCCGCCGGCGGCTAAACGCCGGTGGGTTTGACCCACTTTGACCACGGCGGGACCCCCCCATGTGTCCATGACATGTGGGGCCGGCCTTTGACTGATTAGTGTAGGGTTATAATTAGTGCTAATTGCCCCTGTTTAGTTCGGGTGTTACTTAGTTAGCGCTAATTAACTTAGTTAATTAGTTGTCTCTCTGACAAGTGGGCCAGGCCCTAACCAACCTAGATTAGTGCTAACTTAACACTAACTAACCCTGTTAGTTAGTTGTTACACTGACATGTGGATCCCAGCCGTCAGGTTTGACCTGGGCTGGCACCTTTGACCTGCTGATGTCACCCCGACGTCATGCTGACGCAGATAACCTTTTCTGGATTTATTTAATTCAGGAAATTCCAGAAAAAGGCTTAAACTTCTAAAAATCATATAAAATCAACCGTAACTCCAAATGAAACAAACTATATATAAAAAATGATCAGAAAAATCCAATCTATCCAATTGTACCATTTTCATGCATGTTAGAACAACTTATAGCTGCTGATTAGCACAAATCATATAAATGGCATTTTAATATCCACATATGGAGTTTGAATTTGAATCTTGGATTCAAACCAACTTCATTTAATCTGGTTGCTAGTTGCATTAGCTCAAACTACAGCATATTGCCATGTCATGATCATGCATCATATTGTGCATTGCATTGATTGTGTTCCTCCTTGTTTGCCGGTGTTTGCCCCCTCTTAGTAGACGTGTACCGACGATGTGATCGATGACACCGATGAAGAACAATACTATCTTCAGAAGTGCCAGGCAAGCAAAACCCCCTTGTTCATTCCGATACAATCCTACTCTCTCGCTCCTGCTCTCTTTTACTGCATTAGGACAACACCGATTCATCTGTTACTTGCTGCGGTAGCTGAACCCCTTTATCCTCTGCATGACCTGTCATTGCCACAGTAAATAGATGAAACCCACTAGCATGAGTAGGAGTTGTTTGAGCCCTGTTGTGCCTACTCATTCATGCTTGTTTGTCATGCCTGCTACTGCTTAGAGTTGAGTCAGGTCTGATTCATCGGGGATGAATCAGAGGTGTGTGAACATGTCCTACTGTGTGTGAGCTAAGTGTGTGAACACGATTTGGTAAAGGTAGCGGTGAGAGGCCATGTAGGAGTACATGGTGGGTTGTCTCATTGCAGCCGTCCTCAGGAACTGAGTTCTGTGTTTGTGATCCATGAACAGCTACTACCACACATTGGGTTCCGGTAACTCGGCCCCTCTCGGCTTATTAATCAACTTGATCTCTGTCCAGGAGTTGCAACTAGTTTCTGGTGTTTGTAGGTAGTGTTAGTAGTCTACCAAGTGGCACCCGGTACAGGTGGGCTTGGGACAGACTAGGCACAGTGGCACGGTGTACCAAGTGGCACCCGGATGGTGGGCTTGGGAACCCTGCACACATCGTTTGGGGCCGTGAGCGACACCCCGGCCGGATCTCCTTGCGGATGGAACCCGAATAGGCGATAAACCTGGACGAGAGACTTGTGTGGTTAGTCAGGTCGTGGCCGACACCCTCGCTGGGCTTCCGCTTGAAGGTTGCCGAGTACATGTCGTGTAAACGGCGGTAAGTGGTGAGAGCGTGTGTGAAGAAGTACACCCCTGCAGGGTTAATATGATCTATTCGAATAGCCGTGTCCGCGGTAAAGGACTTCTGGGTTGCCTGTACAGTTCATAGACAAGTGAAAGTGGATACTCTAAAATACGCAAGATAAGCGTGAGTGCTATGGATGGCGTTCTCGTAGGGAGACGGGAGCGGATCCATAGTGGTGTATTGATATGGTGAATATGTGGACTCGTGTGCGCCACCTCAAAAGAGTTACTTGCAGTCGTAGTTCAGAATTGCCACCGAGTCAAAGCTGGCTTGCTGCAGTTAAACCCCACCATCCCCTTTGTTGATAATGATGCATATGTAGTTAGTTCTGATGTAAGTCTTGCTGGGTACATTTGTACTCACGTTGCTTAATTTATGTTTTTGCAGAGAGACTTCAGTCTCGCTAGTAGTACCGCGTGGACTTCGACGTTTAGCTTGTTACCTCAGCTACGATCTTGTGCCCTCGGCAGGATCTGGTAAATAGTCAGGCTTCTCAGCCCTTTTCATTTATAGTTGTCTGTACTCAGACATGTTAAGCTTCCGCTTGTGCTTTGATTTGTGTGCTCTGAATGTTGGGTCATGAGACCCATGTTTGTAATATCTCGCTCCTCGGAGCCTATTGAATAAATACTTGAGTTGTAGAGTCATGTTGTGATGCCATGTTGTATTTGCACATATCGAGCATATTGTGTGTATGTTATTGAAATGCTTGGTATGTGTGGGATCTGACTATCTAGTTGTTTATCCTTAGTAGCCTCTCTTACCGGGAAATGTCTCCTGGTGTTTCCACTGAGCCATGGTAGCTTGCTACTGCTCCGGAACACTTAGGCTGCCCGGCATGTGTCCTTCTTCGTTCATGTGTCTGTCCCTTCAGGGAAATGTCATGCAATGAATACCGGAGTCCTGTTAGCCCACTATAGCCCGGTTCACCGGAGTCCTGCTAGCCCAGTGCTACAGCCTGGATTCACTCGCTGATGACCGACACGTTCGATGTTGGGTCATGGATGCCTGTCCCTGTAAGTTTGTGCCACTTTGGGTTTACGACTAGCCATGTCAGCTCGGGCTCCTTATCATATGGATGCTAGCGACACTATCATATACGTGTGCCAAAAGACGCAAACGGTCCCGGGCAAAGGTAAGGCGACACCCGTGGGGATACCGTGCGTGAGGCCGCAAAGTGATATGAGGTGTTACATGCTAGATCGATGTGGCATCGAGTCGGGGTCCTGACAAAAACCCAACCCATTTTCAGATTTGAAAATGCTTGGATGCTTATGGAAGGATTTAGGGAATTTGTGGAAAAGAATTGGAATATTAATTGCAAAGGATCTAATCTAGACATTTGGCAAGCAAAGTTGAGAAATATCAAATGAAAATTAAGGGGGTGGATTATTAATGCTAATGCTGCTTACAGAAGAAGGAAAAAGAGCTATTAGAGCTGCTGGATGAGATTGATAAAAGAGCTGAAATTTATGGGCTTAGTGCTCAAGATAGAGAGATCCAGAAAAACTGGAGGAAAGAACTGAAAGACATCTTGAAGATGGAAGAAATCAAATGGTTACAAAGATATAAAGGTAAGGAAATAAAAGAGGGTGACTCTAATACTAGATATTATCATGCCAAGGTTAATGGCAAAAGAAGGAAAAACGGAATCACTACACTTGAACATAGGAGATGCCAAACTCATGGAGCATGTAACCACCTATTACAAAGCTTTATTTGGTCAAGCTGAAAAATCTGATATCAATATGGACATTCAAAACCCTGTAGGGATATCCACATAGGAAGAAAATGATTTGATTACACCTTTTAGTTTGGAAGAAATTAAAGATGTGGTTTTCATTATGGAAAAAAAATAAAAGTCCAGGCCCTGATGGATTTGCTGTAGACTTCTACCAACACTTTTCGGAGCTACTTAAGGCTGATCTGAAAGCTATTTTAGATGACTTTCATAAGCGCAAAGTTGATTTGGCCAGATTGAACTATGGGATTATTACCCTAGTTCCAAAAGTGAAAGATGCTAGACAAATTCAAAAATTTAGACCCATCTGCCTTTTAAATGTTTGTTTCAAGATTATCACCAAAATACTGATGAACAGACTGAGCTAAGTAGTTAACCATATTATCTCATCCATCCAAACTGCCTTTGTGAAAGGTAGATATATTATGGAGGGAGTTGTAATTCTGCATGAAGCTCTGAACTCTATACAAAATAAAAACAAAGTGCTATGCTATTCAAAGTTGACTTTGAAAAAGCATATGACAAAATCAAGTGGCCTTTTGTTCATAAGATGCTCCAATTAAAAAACTTCTCTGACAAATGGTGTGACTGGGTGTTGTACACTATGAGGGGAGGACATGTAGCAGTCAAAGTGAATGATGATATAGGTCCTTACTTCAATACCTCTAAAGGGCTGAGGCAGGGAGATTCTTTATATCCTCTGCTCTTTGATCTGCCAGTTGATGCTCTGGCCATCATTCTAGATAGGGCTAGAGAGGAAAGGTTTGTAAAAGGGGTTCTCACTGATTACCATGAAAATGGAGTCAATATGCTGCAATATGCAGATGACACCATCTTCTTGTTACAAGATGATGAAGAATCTGCTAAAAATCTTAAATTTTTCTTAACTGCTTTTGAACAAATGTCTGGTCTGACAATAAACTTTCATAAAAGTGAAATATTCCTGTTTGGGGAGGCCAGTGGAAAAAAAGAAATACCAGGAAATCTTCACTTGCATCCTAGGGGAAACCCCTCTGAAATACCTGGGGTTACCCATATCTAACAAGAGAATTAGAAACAAAATGTGGAAAAATGTCACTGAAAAAATTGAGAAAAGATGTGCCTGCTGGCAGGGTAGGCTCCTAAATATTGCAGGAAGAGTCACTCTGGTGCAATCCTGCTTGTCTAACATACCTATATATATGATCTCCTTTTATCTCCTGCCAGCTGGAGTCAGAAAAAAGATTGACTTTTATAGAGCTAGGATGGTGTGGCAATCAGAGGAGGACAAGAAGAAATACCATTTGGTGAATTGGAAAACCTGCTGTCTTCAAAACAACAGGGGGGCTAGGGATTATCAATATTGAAATGTTTAATATTGCTTTATTGGATAAATGGTTGTCGAAACTTGAGAATGATGAGGGGTTCTGGCAGGAAATTGTTAAAAGGAAATATGTTGGGGACAAATGCCTTTCTGGAATTAAACACAAAAATGGAGATTCCAAATTCAGGTCTGATCTCTTAAAAATTAGAAAATACTTCTATCCACATATTAAGAAGAGATTGGGGGATGGTAGAAACACCACCTTTTGGGAAGACTGGTGGGTTGGGGATAAATCCCTCAAAGAGGCTTATCCCTCTCTGTTTTTTATTAGCAATGATCAGGAGATTTCAGTTAGAGAAGCTATCAATAAAGGATGGGTGGCTTTACTTTTAGAAGAGCTCTTTATGGAGATTCTTTCTTTGGCTTCTAGCCAGAAAAAATATACTTACTAGAGATAATCTGTTAAAAAGAGGCTGGAAGGGGGATAAAAATTGTGTGTTCTGTGGTAAGGATGAGACGATAGATCATCTATTTTTCTCTTGCTCAGTAGCAAAAACCATCTGGGCTCTAGTAAGATGTGCATTTGATCTGAAATGCACTCCTAGAGACCTCAATGATTGTTTGGGAATATGGCTAAAAATTTCCAGAAAGATAGCAAGAAACTTATGTTGGTTGGCGTCTCAGCGCTGTTGTGGGCGATCTAGAGATGCAGAAATAGCATTGTGTTTGATAGAAAAATGATTTCTGGCCCAATGGGTATTGTGAAAATGATGTGTGGATGGATTGTTGACTGGGCTGTTTTGCAGAAAAGGTACCCAGGGGAAAGAATGTTGATGCTGGGAGCAAACCTCATCGTGCAAGTAGCAAGTGAAGTCTACAAAGCTGCAA
The DNA here is from genome assembly GCF_018294505.1 of Triticum aestivum. Classification (NCBI taxonomy): domain Eukaryota; kingdom Viridiplantae; phylum Streptophyta; class Magnoliopsida; order Poales; family Poaceae; genus Triticum; species Triticum aestivum. Next base: position 601,578,917 of record NC_057804.1, read on the forward strand.
GGCTGGCGTTTTGAAGTTCTTAGAATCCAGCAGTGACGATGATGGGAAATAGGCTTCTTCTTTTGGCGCCCTGACGAAGTGGATTGAAGTAGAAGATCTGCGAAAAGAGGCTCAACTTTTGTGCCTACCCTTTGTTGTTGTGTTATATCGCTGTAGTTTTTTATGGTGCCTTGTTATGCTGAGAAACTTTCTGAGATGTAATAGGGCTAGATTCTCTTCAGTTGTGATCGTGTAGCAAGAACTTTGTTTTGATGCTTGGTTTCGATGGTTTCTCTAATGGAAATCGGAGGGGAAACCCATTGTTGCTCAAAAAAAACACCCATGTTAATGTATTTGATCCTAGATTGAGGATGAAATATGGTTGCTGAATGTGTTGAGACAACATAAATGCACACAAGCCCGCCTCAGACGGCGCCACGAGATGGCGCGCCAATCGCTAGTTACTAAAGAAGTAAGCGATCCTGGGCCGGTGTGGGCGTGTGGCTAAGCTTGGTGCCGAGTAAACTACTCTGAAGATTAGGCGAATGGTTGCCCTGGGAAGGAACCAAATTAGGCCAAAAATAGCTGATCCTGTGCGGCGTCGGGACCAGCAATGGGAGGCCGCGTTGTGGCCTCGAGGATCGCCCGGCGAGATCTTCCTCCGCCGCAAGGCTCCACCGGCGACGACAACGGCGGGTGCAAAGCTTTCCACAAAAAGCCACGACCCTTATTCATGTGTCTGCTAAAAGCCTAGCCGGGACGAGACAAACCCAACGGGCTCACCGCCGTACGTACGCCGCAGTCATTCGGCGACGGGCCAGCCAGCGAGCGAGCTAGTCCGATCTTCTTCCGTCCGCTTTTGGTTGTTGACGGGGAAGAGGACGAACAAATTAGGCCAACGGTGTCATTGCACGTTTGACAGACTAACCTTCTGATTAGGGCGTGTACAATGGTTGATAAGATAGTCTTATCTTAAGTCTTGCATGTAAATTAGAGATGACAAAAGAACATGTCTACAATGGGTCATTTTTTAGCCTTATCTTCAATAATTAGTTGTTCCTAAAAACATGGTGAGACAAATTGGGCTAAGAGATCATCTTTTGTCTTCTCTTAAATAAAAGAAGACAAGCCTTATCTTACGATTTCTCTCTCCTCCACCTCATCATTTATCCTACGTGGCATTCTTAAGATAGAACGATTGTACATGCCCTTAGCAATTGCATTGTCACGTCGGACTCCTTCTGGCCTCCTGGTCTGCCCAAACCGGCCGCTTGCGTTGTCTGAACTGGCCACGTGATTCCGCATGGGATCCAGAGAGTTCTATAGAAATGGACCTGGAAATTTTGTGCCGATATTTTGGTGGTGATTGTGATTTTTACTGCTCCATGACTTATCACGATGTATTAGGAATATCGCCAATATTTTTGAAAAATGAAAAAAAAGAGGAAGAAAAATATTTTTTTTGAGAAACAAAAATAAATAAATAAACAAAACAACAAAGAAAACTAGGGCTCACCTAATTAGGCCGGCCCATTTAGCTCCCTTGTGTCGCGTTTTTTTTTTTTGAGAAATCTCGCATCTATTTATTGGATAATGTTTAAAGGTACAAGCTGACCCAGCCATAAGTAACGACCTATAGGTAAAGTACATGCGATTTTTGCGAGATTGTGCACTTCAAAGTTAAAGTTCCTACGCTCATGAACAAAAGTACAAGATTGAAATAAACTCGATCTCTCAACTATTTGTGCTATGATTGCTCCGTTTCTTCCTCCAGCCCGTTGATTGATGTCGTTGCTAACCCCCAAGCAGTCTGATGCAACATATATACGTTCCAGGTTCAAATCCTCAGCTAGGGAAAGAGCTTCTCACAAATGTCTCTAGCATGGTCGGGTCGGTTACATGAAATTATACCGCCGAAGCTCCCAAATACATGCCCGATTCATCTCGACATATGACAGCAGCTGCACCGCGCTGACCGTTGGTTGCTACTGCACCGTCCATGTTGAATTTTGACGAATTTGCAGGAGGTGAAAGCCACCTCCCAGGTGCCACCGAACCCACTCGAGTATTGGACTGTTGTTTTTTCGTTGAAGGGCTTTGAAAAATAGACTCATGTATTGCCTTCCTCCGCGCACACCAGATGGACCAAAGAGTCACAACTAGCCTTGTGAACTGGTCGTCGCTAAGATTTTCATGAGCCCTTGTGTCGTGTGTGATATCCAGTGGGAGCTCCTAGTCAGCGTTATTGGCCGGTTGGCGATCCTGCCGCTCACGCATGGACGGTCATGGGCCGGCCCAGATCGCTGATCGTTCCTCGCCAGTTCCCCCCGCCCACATCTTGTCGATCGATCGATTGGTTTGGAAGGTTGCAGTTGACTGGTTGACCATTGACTTGAAAAACAGAAATAAAAGCGCAAAACAAAAGTGAATTCAAATATGTTTATGGATTTTAAAAACCAGTCCGCGTACTTTAAAGAGTTGACAAATTTGAAAAAATAGTTTATTGAAAAAACTTCATCGAATTTGAAAAAAACTTCAACCACTTTGAAAAAAAGTTCATCGAATTTAAAAAAAAGTACATCAAATTTGGGAAAAAAGTTCATCAAATTTGAAAAAAAATTCATCGATAAATGAGAAAGTTCAACGAAAAATCAAAACAGTTCATCGATTTGAAGAAGAAGTTCATCGATTTGAAAAAAGTTCGAAGATTTAGGAAAAGTTTCACAAAAATGTATTTCTTTCACCGATTAAGGAAGAAGAAGAACAATAAAAATAAAAAATGAAAGTAAAAAGGAAAAAGGTAAAAAGAAAGAAGGAAATATCAAAAGCTGCAATCTACCAGGTCGGGCAAAATGGCCGCAGTGTCCCTCGAAGTGAGAAGTCACCTGTTCGATTCTCTAGAGGCTTACTTTTTTGCAATGTTGAAAAAAATTAGATAACAGAAAGGGAATTGGGCCGGCCCAGCGCGAAAAATCTTCAGGTGCCTGTTTGCAAATTGCATATAAGCGGGCGCCTGAACCGCCAAATAGGAAGCTCCTCGTCACCATTGTTGCGCGGTTGGCAATCTAGCGCTCACGCGCGGACGGTCGTGGGATGGCCCAGATTGCTGATCGTTCCTCGCAAGTTCCCCCGCCGGCTTCTGGTCGATCGATCGATTTGGAAGGTCGCGGTTGACTAGTTGACTGGTTGGAAAAAAGAAATAAAAATAACACAGAAAAACATGAATTAAATGAATAACCATCTCGTACTAAACAAGATCCAGATATAATGTTCATGCTCAACGCTGGCACCAAATAACGATTATTCAGGTCTAAAACTAATCCCGAAGTTAGATGTAGAGGTAGCGTGCCGACGGCGATCACATCGACCTTGGAACCATTCCCGACGCGCATCGTCACCTCGTCCTTAGTCAATCTTCGTTTAATCTGTAGTCCCCGTTTTGAGTTATAAATATGAACAACCGAACCGGTATCAAATACCCAGGCACTACTACGAGAATTAGTAAGGTACACATCAATAACATATATATCAAATATATATTTGTTCACTTGCCATCCTTCTTATACGGCAAATACTTGGGACAGTTTCGTTTCCAGTGACCAGTCCCTTTGCAGTAGAAGCATTCAATTTCAAGCTTGGGTCCAGCTTTAGGTTTCTTCCCGGGAGTGACAATTTGCTTGCCATTCTTTTTGAAGTTTCCCTCCTTTCCCTTGCCCTTGTTCATTATTTAGAAAAACTGTTCATGAATTCAAAAACATGTTCATGACTTAAGAGATTATTCACAAATTTCTAAAAAAATGTTCAGAAATTTAAGAAAATGTTCATAATTTGGTAAAAATATTCGTGAGTTCTAAAAAGTGTTCACGGTTACAAAAAATGTTCATGATTTTGGAGAATGTACACGAATTAGTAAAAATAAAACCACGGTCGTGAAAAAAATGTTCATCACTCCAAAAAAAGTTAACGACTTAAAAAATAAATCACAAATTAATAGATTTTCGGAAATTGAAAAAAAGAGTAAAAATGAAAACATATAAGAGCATCTCCAACAGCCGCGCTTCGCGCCGCGCGCAAAAAACTAGCTTGTCGCGCGCGCTTTGGCTGGTTTAGCACGACCGCGAGCGCTAGCTCCAACAGCTGCGCTAAAATGCAGCGCGCGCGCGCCACTCCAGCAGCGCGCAAAAAATGCAGCGCGCGCGACTCGCCGAGGCATTGCATATATGACATTTTGAACACAAAATGAATTTAAAACATTCAAAATGCAATGAACATGACATAAAATTTCACACAAACAAGTTGATGAATAAAAGTTAATGCCCACAAGTTCAAATCATGCCCACAAGTTCATCCAACCAAGTTCAAAATGCAAACCAAGTTCAAGACACAAATGAAAGACACATCAATCATCTTCCTCGTCTTCGTCCTCATCTTCCGAAGACGATTCTTCCGCCTCCGAAGATGAATCTTCTCCCTCTCCTCATCACGCATCGCATCACGTGAAGCTCCGACGATGTTGGCAAGATCTTCAATGGCATCTTCATGGGAATGTGTGTGAGTAGGCACTTTGAAAGACATTCCGCCCATTGCGGCCGGAGGTGCACCCATGCCTCCCATGAGAGAAGCAAAAATCATGCCTCCCATGGCGGCCATAGCGTCGGGGGGTGCTCCAAAGCCACCCATGCCTCCCATGGCACCTAAACCGCTCATGGTACCTTCGAAGCCACCCATGCCACCCATGGCGCCAGTGGCGGATCTAGGCCCCAGGCCGGGGTGGCCCAGGCCCGGGGCGTGAGGCCCATTTCCTTTGTGGGCTGTAGCAAAATACTATAGCAAGTGCTATAGTGCATAAAAGGGGCCCGGGGCGTTGAGCTGGGCTGGATCCGCCCCTGCATGGCGCCAAGGCCACCGCCACCCATGGCGCCGAGGCCACCGCCACCCATGGCGCCGAGGCCACCGCCACCCATTGCGCGCATCATGGATCTTTTTTGGATCAACACTTCTTCACGAGAAAGATTGACAAACTCCTTTTGCGCCTCATTGAGGTTATATGTGTCCAAGAAGAACAAGTGCTTCTCCCATTCCAACAACTTGGCTCGCTCCTCCATGACCAACTTCCTCTCATCCAATGCCACTTTCCTCTCCTCAGCGGCTACCCTCCTCTCCTCGGCCGCCAACCTCCTCTCCTCGGCCGCATCATCTTTGTTCCTTGCCATTTTCCTCACCTCCACTAGTAGAAAAAGGACCTAATGTGAGACTCATTAGTCCCGGTTTGATTTCGGCCCGGTACTAATGATACCATTAGTGCCGGTTCGTTTTGACCCTTTAGTACCGGTTCGTGCCACGAATCGGTACTAAAGGGGTGGTGGCAGGCTGGCGTCGGGCCGGGGCCCCGCGATCACCTTTAGTACCAGTTCGTGGCACAAACCGGTACTAATGGGCTAACCTTTAGTACCGGTTTATACCACGAACCGGTACTAAATTGGTTTGACCTATAGTCCCGGTTGGAGACACAAACTGGGACTATAGGGCAATTTTCAAACTCTACCCCCCCCCCTGTATCTCCATTTCAGTTTTGAAAAATACAAAAGAAAATGATAAAAAATTCAAAAAAATAATTCTTTGAGATGTAGTTATATTACTACATCTACTAGTGAGGAAAATTAAAAAACTTAAATTTGGACATGTTTTGCAAAAAGTGTAGGGAAAATGTAAAATAGCTATAACTTTTGCATACGATGTCGGAAAGAAAAAAAATGTATAATATATCAAAAAATTCAGCATGAAAATCCGCATCTAATTTTGACCGCCTACGGCCTATTTGCAATTTTTTTAGAATCCTCAAATTCCAAAAGGAAAATAAGATATGCTCAAATTTCAGTTTTTTTAATTTTGGTTAAATCTGATCAAATTATGGTCAAACTAATTATTCAAGAAGTATTAATGTTGCTACATAATTATTCAAGAATATTAGTGTTACTAAATAATTATTTCAATTTTTTGAATTTTGGTCAAATATGGTCAAACTATGATCAAATCTGGTCAAACTATGGTCAAACTTATTCAAGAAATATTAGTGTTACTAACTGTTTTTTAGAATAATAGTTCCAAACTCAAACGGTAAAATGTGTGACCTAATGCTCGAGCTAAACTGGTGAGGGTTAATAGGATTGACAGCTTACATTTGTGAGGAAAACAACAAGTGCAGACTTGGAAAGTAGGGGGAATAGAACTCTGCAGTTAAGCGTGCTCAGGTTGGGGGAGTGAGAGGATGGGTGACCGGCCGGGAAGTTGGACGATTTGGAATGAGTGATCCACACTTGAGCAGTTAAGAGGGGTGATTAGAGACTAAATCATAAAATAATTCAGAAAATTGAAAATCGAAAAAAAGTCAAATATTTTTTATAAAATTTTCAAAAAAAATTCAAAAAATATATATCTTTAGTACCGGTTGGTAACACCAACCGGTACTAAAGGTCCCCCATACCACGACGCGAGCTCACGCCACGTGGTGGGCCTTTAGTGGCGGTTCGTGCCGAACCGGTACTAAAGGGGGGGCTTTAGTCTCCACCATTTAGTGCTGGTTGCAGAACCCGCACTAAAGGCCCTTACGAACCGATTTTAAAGCTCCGTTTTCTACTAGTGCTCGTTGGCTTCTCTTCTTGCGTTGACAATTGCTTCCATAGCATTTTTGATCTCATCATCTCCTTTCCTCTTCTTCTTTTGTGCTTTGTCTTTCTTGCACCCATCCGGTCGTTTTGGCTTCGAATATGAAACCGAGTTGGGTGTGGGGCTTCTCTTGCTGTCATCACTTGATGCATCCTCCTCCTCCTCATCATCATCATCATTCAACTCAATTGTTCGCTTGCGTTTGTTGCTCAAATGCAAATCATCCAAATCTTCACGCTTCTTCCATTTCTCATCATCCTTCAACAATTTGTAGCAATGAGGCAAGGTAAAGACCCTTCCTTTCTTGATCTTCCCCTTCTTGGTTTTCCTCTCCTCTTCTTTGAAAATTTTTTGTGCAATGTTGTACTACATGAAAACAAAGCAAGTTAGCACTTCGAACACCAACAGCAAGTATGATGAACATGTATGAAATGCCACTTACTCTATCATCCTCATTTGTGCCACTTGGGTTCAACTTGTCAACCGCATTTTGTGCGGCCGCCCACTTTTAACAATCCGAGTTGATTGTCGACCATCGGGACCGAAGTGATCTCTCGGAGCGGTCAATTCCACTCATGTTGTGAGCATCAAAGTGTTCTTTCATCCGCCCCCAATAAGCATCTCTACTTTGATCACCTCCAATGGATCACTAGTATAAAAGGGGGCAAAGGTCCAGGCCGGGTCAGCCCATTAGTCCCGGTTCAGTCCAGAACCGGGACCCATGGTGGCATTGGACCCGGTTCGTGAGCCCCGGGGGCCGGCCGGGCCACATGGGCCATTGGTCCCGGTTCCTCTGGACCTTTTGGCCCCGGTTGGTGGGACGAACCGGGACCAATGGGCCTTGCTCCTGGCCCACTACCATTGGTCCCGGTTGGTGGGACGAACCGGGACCAATGAGTCTAACCTTTAGTACCGGTTTGTGCCACGAACCAGTACTAATGGGGTTTGAGGCATTAGTACCGGTTCGTGGCACCAATCGGTACTAAAGGTCCCATTTTCAAACTCTAACACCCCCCCTGATCGCCTTTTCAGTTTTGTAAAAAGCAAAAGAAAATGATAAAAACTTCAAAAATTAAAATCCTTCGAGATGTATTTATGTTACTACATCTACTAGTTAGGAAAATTTAAAAACTTAAATTTGGACATGTTTTGCAAAAAGTGTAGGGAAAATGTAAAATGGCTATAACTTTTGCATACTATGTCAGAAAAAACGTATAATATGTCAAAATGTTCAGAATGAAAATCCGCATCCGATTTTGACCACCTACGACCTGTTTGCAAATTTTTAGAATCCTCAAATTCTAAAAGGAAAAAGTTATGCTCAAATTTTAGTTTTTTTAATTTTTTCTATTTTTTGTTAAATCTGGTCAAACTATGGTCAAACTACTTATTCCAGAAGTATTAGTGTCACTAAATAAGTATTCAAGAATATTAGTGTTACTAAATAATTATTTCAGTTTTTTTTGAATTTTGGTCAAATCTGGTCAAATTGTGGTCAAACTGTGGTCAAACAATGGTCAACTACTTATTCAATAAATATTAGTGTTACTAAATAATTATTTCTATTTTTTTGAATTTTGGTCAAATCTGGTCAAACTGTGGTCAAACTATGGTCAAATTATGGTCAAACTGTGGTCAAACTACTTATTCAAGAAATGTTAGTGTTACAAAATAATTATTGTTTTTTAGAACAATAGTTTCAAACTCAAACAGTGAAATATGTGACTTCATGCTCAAGCAAAATTCCTGAGGGTTAATAGGATTGACATCTTACTATTGTCAGGAAAACAACAAGTGCAGACTTGGAAACGAGGGAGAATAGAACCTGGAAGTTAAGCATGCTCAGGCTGGAGTAGTGAGAGGATGAGTGACTGTCCGGGAAGTTAGATGATTTGAAATGATGAGGGATGATTAGAGATTAGAGGTTAAATTGAGCAGCGATGAGGGAGAGGTGATTAGAGATTTGGACGGCCTTTAGTCCCGGTTCGTGTAAGAACCGGGACTAAAGGGGGAGGCTTTAGTAACGACCCTTTAGTACCGGTTCCAGAACCGGGACTAAAGGCCCTTATGAACCGGGACTAAAGGCCCTTTTTCTACTAGTGGATGGATCCCTCGACACTTGCAACCAAGTATTGCATAGTAAGATGTCATCGGTGTTGGTGTAATTGCCGGCTCTTCCTTTCAGCGCGTCGACAATGCCCTCACCCTCCTCGTCCACCTCGAACTCATTGTCTTCAAAGTGGATGTCATTGGTTTGAGACCAATGTGAATTGTTGGAGCCAACACCCATAGTTGACATGTATGCATCATTGTTGAGACTACAAAGTTTTTTTAACAATGCAAATAAGCTATCTATATGAATGCATTGAAAAAATAACAAGAAAAGAAAAGTTGGAAAAAAATCCTACCTTGGGGGCATTTTGTCAAACACGTTGTGCGCGTCGGCGGCCGGCTCAACGAGTGAGCTCGTCGGCGCTTCGGTAGCCGCCACGCCCGTCAAACGCCCTGCAAGCTTCTTTCCCCTCGCCTTCGAGCTACCGGAGCCGTCCGCCGCCTTGTTCTTCTTCGCGGATGTCTTGCCCTTCTTCGGCTACACCGCATTGGGGAGCTTCGAGGGGGCGGCGGCGGCAAGAAGAGGCTGCGCGCAAGGCCGATGCTCGGCGGAGCTCCGGTGGTGGCGAGGCCAACGCTCCCCGTGCTAGGGTTTCCGGCGGCGCCGGCGGCGCGGGAGGGGTCGCCGCTGTAGGATGGGGTGAGCGGGGTCCGGCGCGTGCGTCCATGGGTGCAGTTCGCCGACCGGCGCGCGTGGGGCGTAGGAGGCGGAGAGGAGAGAGTGCGGCACGAGCGCTCGAGTGTGCCGCGCGTGGAAGCGGGTGCCCCAAATACACCGCGCAAGATAGCTAATCCGACCGCGCGTCCAACTCCTTATACCGCGCGCGTGATTATTGCGCGTCCGCTGGAGTCACCCGCCAGGTTGCGCGCGCGCTAAAATGGCCAAATTTGCGGCACGGCTTGTTTAGCGCGGCTGTTGGAGATGCTCTAAGTAAAGAAAAAAGAAAGGAAAACAGAAAAACAAAAAGGAAAAAAAACGAAAAACCCGTTTCAGGGAAGGTTCTCCAAAACCAGTTGGGTGTGAAACCCCGAAATAGGCTGGCCCATGTTAACAGCAGCGAGCGAGGGGGTTACGCGCCGTATAGGAACCCCGGTGTCTCGTTTGGATCCGGCCGGCCTCGCTTCGTTGGCCGTGGTGAGACGACGGCGGTGTCCTCGTGACTGTTGGCGCATGTTGGTGGGCGGCGGGTGTGGTGGAGCCGAAGGTTGGTCCTGGGTGGTGGGCGCGAGAGGTCGGGAGAAATCCATGTCGGGTCTTGCCGGCACCAACGCGGTGACGCCTGCGGGCGCCACCATCCTTCTTGAAGGGCGTCGGGTGACCCTCTCCCCCCTCTACCCTCCGTGTACCGGGAGAAATCCTAGGACTCGTCCGGGCAGCAGCGTCGTCATCGTCGCATTCCTTCTTGAAGGTGGTGCTTGGTACACGGCAACTCGGTGGCTTTGGAGCGTGGTGGTTATCTTCGGTGGGCGCAACGATCGCGGTGTGCCGTAGCTTTCGTCGATCCGGCGTTGTTGGCATTTTTTCTCTTATTTTCTCTTGTTATTTCTTTTGGGCGTGCTTGTGCTGTTTGCCCCAGCGTGGATCGGATTGTTGTATCGGGTGGTTACTATATCAATATAGCGGGGCGTAAGTCTATTTCGGTATAGGAACCCCGGTGATATCCAGCGGGAGCTCCTAGTCAACGTTGTTGGCGCCGGTTGGCGATCCTGACGCTCATGCGCGGACAATCGTGGGTCGGCCTAGATCGCAGATCGTTCCTCGTCAGTTCCCCCCGCCAGCTTCTTGTGTGACACCTGGATAAATAGACTACAGTAATCCCACGTTGATTTGGACCATTATGCGAGGTCTGGGCCTATGAGCTGGTCTCACTAGCTGTAGCTCGTTTATCATGCTCCTGCGTCAAGATCAATTGGCAGTCCAGCCGTAACCGCTCGCGTTGACGCACATATATGCATGCGTCGACAACGCAATCTTAGCTTGTTTATCATGCGCATAACTGCTCCAGGACCGAGAGTCGGCATGTAACGGCACGCATCGATCGAGGAAACTGAAATACAGTGCTGGCAGCAGCTGTTCTCCTCTCCAGTCATACTCTCCTTTTGAATTCGGCATGCCATGACCAGGGTTGCCTGTTTAATTCTTCGCAAATGACAGGATATATATATTAGCATAATAGATCATCATTGTCGTACACTTAACCGACTGCATGCGTGTATATTATTGGGTCCATCTGTATGCACATTGGCAAATTCGAACCAAGCTAGAGACCCTGAATTAGTTAGGCGATGCAACATCGCGTTAAATAATTGCATGCACGTACCACGGGTCTCCTTGGTTAACCCTGCACCATGCAGCCACCAACTCTGTGTCTGAATCGAGACATCTGAGAAGCCACATCTTTCTTTGAACAGGTTCAGATACTGATACTGTCGAGAAGACTGGTGAGCTTGTTTCTCTTGCTGATTAGATAATGTATGGACAATATATATGCATAGACCGATGGCACCGGATGCAATGTGATTTCTTTTTCTTTTAATAGAAATCAAAGAGGGAGCTCTCCATTAAGAAAAGAAAAGATCGATAGCACGGTAAACATGAAGCAAGAATGGAATCTGCACCCGGTGGCTGGTCGTCGTCCGGCTATTGGGTGTGCGCCGTCTGGGTCAGTGGCGAATGAAGAAATAAATTGGAGGGTGAGCTCACAATTTGCGCAAGTGTGTGCTGTGCGAACATGTGTTGGGCTGGGCTGGGCCTTCGTCTGTTAGGATCTAGCTACGGATTGGAGAGGGAAGGGGAAAACTATGGCGGCATCTCGTATTCACTCTCAAGCCTGTGATGTATTCGATTACAGAGGAAGGATTGATTTACAAGCCAATGGCCTCAGCCATTACCAATTCGCCACTCAACACAATGACAGGATAGACTAATATAGGATTACACCCAGTTGCCGTCCGCATAGCGAGTAGAAGGATGATGGGCTCTCTTGCTGGGCCGGCCCTCCTTGGTGATGAAGCGTGCACCGGTCTCGTCGGTAGTGGCACCAGGCCCAGTGTTAACACTCCCCTTTCCTTGAAGTCCAGCTTGTACCCAAGCTGGCGCCCGCGAAAAACGCTGCTTGAGCTCTTCTAAATCTTCCCATGTAGCCAAAGAATCCGGTTGATCAGACCATTGTTCAAGCCTTGTGGCACAGCAGCATCACCTCGGCGGCGCAACCGGCGCTGCAGAACTCTCATAGGCACAGCAAACTGTGCATCAGGAGGAGGAAGTTCAGATTGTACCTGACAATTAGGCCCCAGTGCTAACTTCAGTTGAGATACGTGTAGAACTGGATGGATCTTGCTTGCCGGCGGAAGCGCAAGACGATAGGTTGATGCACCTACTCGTTCCAGCACTTGATAAGGGCCATAGTATTTGAACAACAATTTGTGATGAGCACGTGGGGCAACAGAGGACTGAATGTATGGCTGCAACTTGAGAAAAACAGAATCACCCACAACAAATACTCTGTCAGAACGTTTCTTATCTGCCTGGTGTTTCATACGAGTTCTGACGCGCTCCAAGTGTTGCTGAAGTAATCTCATCATAAGATCACGATCACGGAGCCATGTCTCTAGGTCAGGAATGGAACAAGTGTCATCTGCAGATAATCCAAAAGTTCTGGGAGACTGGCCGTATAGGACCTCGAATGGCGACTTCCCTTGCAAGGCAGAGTGACGACTCGTGTTGTACCAGTACTCGGCAAGTGACAACCATTGAGCCCACTTCAATGGGCAAGCATGAGTAAAACATCACATATAAGCTTCCATACATTGGTTAACGCTCTCAGATTGACCATCGGTTTGGGGATGATGGGAAGAACTCATATGCAATTTTGTACCAGTGAGTGCTGCCATTTCTTTCCAAAACCTGCTAGTAAAATTTCGATCACGGTCAGTGACAATGGACTCTGGCATCCCATGCAGTTTGTGTATATTATCCATGAAGGTTGCCATCACTGTGGACATAGTAAAGGGATGTTGGAGACCAACAAAATGACTATATCTCGACAGCTTGTCAACAACGATGAGGACACAGTTGAAACGGCCGGAACGGGGCAAACCTTCAACAAAATCCCATTGGAAATATGCCCTAGAGGCAATAATAAAAGGATTATTATTATATTTCCTTGTTCATGATAATTGTCTTTTATTCATGCTATAATTGTATTATCCGGAAATCGTAATACACGTGTGAATACATAGACCACAATATGTCCCTAGTGAGCCTCTAGTTGACTAGCTCGTTGATCAACAGATAGTTATGGTTTCCTGACTATGGACATTAGATGTCATTGATAACAGGATCACATCATTAGGAGAATGATGTGATGGACAAGACCCAATCCTAAGCATAGCACAAGATCGTGTAGTTCGTTTTGCTGGAGCTTTTCCAATGTCAAGTATCTTTTCCTTAGACCATGAGATCGTGTAACTTCCGGATACCGTAGGAGTGCTTTGGGTGTACCAAACGTCACAACGTAACTGGGTGACTATAAAGGTGCACTACAGGTATCTTCGAAAGTGTCTGTTGGGTTGACACGGATCGAGACTGGGATTTGTCACTCCGTATGACGGAGAGGTATCTCTAGGCCCACTCGGTAATGCATCATCATAATGAGCTCAAAGTGACCAAGTGTCTGGTCACGGGATCATGCATTACGGTACGAGTAAAGTGACTTGCCGGTAACGAGATTGAACGAGGTATTGGGATACCGACAATCGAATCTCGGGCAAGTAACATACCGATTGACAAAGGGAATTGTATACGGGGTTACTTAAATCCTCGACATCGTGGTTCATCCGATGAGATCATCGAGGAGCATGTGGGAGCCAACATGGGTATCCAGATCCCGCTGTTGGTTATTGACCGTAGAGCCGTCTCGGTCATGTCTGCGTGTCTCCCGAACCCGTAGGGTCTACACACTTAAGGTTCGGTGACGCTAGGGTTGTATGAATATGAGAATGCAGCAAACCGAAAGTTGTTCGGAGTTCCGGATGAGATCCCGGATGTCACGAGGAGTTCCAGAATGGTCCGGAGGTAAAGAATTATATATGGGAAGTCGAGTTTCGGCCATCAGGAAAGTTTCGGGATCCACCGGTATTGTACCGGGACCACCAGAAGGGTCCCGGGGGTCCACCGGGTGGGGCCACCTATCCCGGAGGGCCGCATGGGATGAAGTGGGAGGGGAACCAGCCCCTGGTGGGCTTGTGCGCCCCCCCGGGCCCCCCTCTGCGCCTAGGGTTGGAACCCTAGGAGAGGGGGCGCCTCCACTTGCCTTGGGGGGCACTCCACCCCCCTTGGCCGCCGCCCCCCTAGAGATCCCATCTCTAGGGCCGGCGCCCCCCCTGGGGGTCCCTATATAAGGAGGGGGGTGGGAGGGAAACCGCACCCAACACCCTGGCGCCTCCCTCCCCTCCCCGCTACACCTCCTCCTCCCGTAGTTGCTTGGCGAAGCCCTGCCGGAGCCCTGCTGCATCCACCACCACGCCGTCGTGCTGCTGGATCTTCATCAACCTCTCCTTCCCCCTTGCCGGGTCAAGAAGGAGGAGACGTCACGCTGACCGTACATGTGTTGAACGCGGAGGTGCCGTCCGTTCGGCGCTAGGATCTGCGGTGATTTGGATCACGACGAGAACGACTCCCTCAACCCCGTTCTCTTGAACACTTCCGCACGCGATCTACAAGGGTATGTAGATGCACTTCTCTCTCTCGTTGCTAGATGAACTCATAGATTGATCTTGGTGAACATAGGAAAAAATTTATTTTATGCAACGTTCCCCAACAGTGGTATCAGAGCTAGGTCTATGCGTAGTTCTCTATTGCACGAGTAGAACACAAATCTGTTGTGGGCATAGATCTTGTCAACTTACTTACCACTACTAGTCTTATTTTGCTTCAGCGGTATTGTGGGATGAAGCGGCCCGAACCGACCTTACACGTACACTTACGTGAGATAGGTTCCACCGACTGACATGCACTAGTTGCATAAGGTGGCTAGCGGGTGTCTGTCTCTCTCACTTTAGTTGGAGCGGATTCGATGAAAAGGGTCCTTATGAAGGGTAAATAGAAGTTGACAAAATCACGTTGTGGTTATTCATAGGTAAGAAAACGTTCTTCCTAGAACCCAATTGCAGCCACGTAAAAGATGCAACAACAATTAGAGGACGTCTAACTTGTTTTTGCAGCAATTGCTATGTGATGTGATATGGCCAAAAGTTGTGATGAATGATGAATGATATATTGTGATGTATGAGATCATGTTCTTGTAATAGGAATCACGACTTGCATGTCGATGAGTATGACAACCGGCAGGAGCCATAGGAGTTGTCTTAATTATTGTATGACCTGTGTGTCAATGATTTAACGCCATGTAATTACTTTACTTTATTGCTAAACCGTTAGCCATAGTAGTAGAAGTAATAGTTTGCGAGCAACTTCATGGAGACACGATGATGGAGATCATGATGATGGAGATCATGGTGTCATGCCGGTGACGAAGATGATCATGGATCCCCGAAGATGGAGATCAAAGGAGCTATATGATATTGGCCATATCATGTCACTACTATATAATTGCATGTGATGTTTATTATGTTTATGCATCTTGTTTACTTAGAATGACGGTAGTAAATAAGATGATCTCTTATAACAATTTCAAGAAAGTGTTCCCCCTAACTGTGCGCCGTTGCCAAAGTTCGTTGTTTCGAAGCACCACGTGATGATTGGGTGTGATAGATCCTTACGTTCACATACAACAGGTGTAAGACAGTTTTACACATGCAAAAACACTTAGGGTTAACTTGACGAGCCTAGCATGTACAGACATGGCCTCGGAACACAGAGACCGAAAGGTCAAACATGAGTCGTATGGAAGATACGATCAACATGGAGATGTTCACCGATGATGACTAGTCCGTCTCACGTGATGGTCGGACACGGCCTAGTCGACTCAGATCGTGTAACACATAGATGACTAGAGGGATGTCTAATCTGAGTGGGAGTTCATTAAGTAATTTGATTAGATGAACTTAATTATCATGAACTTAGTCTAAAATCTTTGCAAAATATGTCTTGTAGATCAAATAGCCAACGCTCATGTCAACATGAACTTCAACGCGTTCCTAGAGAAAACCAAGCTGAAAGATGATGGCAGCAACTATTCGGACTGGATCCGGAACCTGAGGATCATCCTCATAGCTGCCAAGAAAGCATATGTCCTAGAAGGACCGCTAGGTGAAGCACCCATCCCAGAGAACCAAGATGTTATGAACGCTTGGCAGTCATGTGCTGATGGTTACTCCCTCGTTCAGTGCGGCATGCTTTACAGCTTAAAACCGGGGCTCCAAAAGCGTTTTGAGCGACACGGAGCATATGAGATGTTCGAGGAGCTGAAAATGGTTTTCCAAGCTCATGCCCGAGTCGAGAGGTATGAAGTCTCCGACAAGTTTTATAGTTGTAAGATGGAGGAAAATAGTTCTGTCAGTGAGCACATACTCAAAATGTCTGGGTTGCACAACCGCCTGTCCCAGCTGGACATTGACCTCCCGGACGAGGCGGTCATTGACAGAATCCTTCAGTCGCTCCCACCGAGCTACAAGAGCTTTGTGATGAACTACAATATGCAGGGGATGGTGAAAACTATTCCTGAAGTATTTTCAATGCTGAAGTCAGCAGAGGTAGAAATCAAGAAAGAACATCAAGTGTTGATGGTCAATAAAACCACCAAGTTCAAGAAGGGCAAGGGTAAGAAGAACTTCAAGAAGGACGGCAAAGATGTTGCCGCACCCGGTAAGCCAGTTGCCGGGAAGAAGTCAAGGAATGGACCCAAGCCTGAGACTGAGTGCTTTTATTGCAAAGGGAAGGGTCACTGGAAGCGGAACTGCCCCAAATACTTAGCGGACAAGAAGTCCGGCAACACTAAAGGTATATGTGATATACATGTAATTGATGTATACCTTACCAGTACTCGTAGTAACTCCTGGGTATTTGATACCGGTGCCGTTGCTCATATTTGTAACTCACAACAGGAGCTGCGGAATAAGCAGAGACTGTCAAAGGACGAGGTGACGATGCGCGTCGGGAATGGTTCCAAGGTCGATGCGATCGCCGTCGGCACGCTACCTCTACATTTACCTACAGGATTAGTTTTAAACCTCAATAATTGTTATTTAGTGCCAAGTTTGAGCATGAACATTGTATCTGGATCTCGTTTAATGCGAGATGGATACTCATTTAAATCCAAGAATAATGGTTGTTCTATTTATATGAGAGATATGTTTTATGGTCATGCCCCGATGGTCAATGGTTTATTCTTAATGAATCTCGAACGTAATGTTACACATATTCATAGTGTGAATACCAAAAGATGTAAAGTTGATAACGATAGTCCCACATACTTGTGGCACTGCTGCCTTGGTCACATTGGTGTCAAGCACATGAAGAAGCTCCATGCTGATGGACTTTTAAAGTCTCTCGATTATGAATCATTTGACACATGCGAACCATGCCTCATGGGCAAAATGACCAAGACTCTGTTCTCCGGAACAATGGAGCGAGCAACCAATTTATTGGAAATCATACATACTGATGTGTGTGGTCCAATGACCGTTGAGGCTCGCGGAGGATATCGTTATGTTCTCACTCTCACTGATGACTTAAGTAGATATGGGTATGTCTACTTGATGAAACACAAGTCTGAAACCTTTGAAAAGTTCAAGGAATTTCAGAATGAAGTAGAGAACCAACGTGACCGAAAGATAAAATTCTTACGATCAGATCGTGGAGGAGAATATTTAAGTCACGAATTTGGTACACACTTAAGAAAATGTGGAATCATTTCACAACTCATGCCGCCTGGAACACCTCAGCGTAACGGTGTGTCCGAACGTCGTAATCGCACTCTATTGGATATGGTGCGACCTATGATGTCTCTTACCGATTTACCGCTATCATTTTGGGGATACGCTCTAGAGACAGCTACATTCACTTTAAATAGGGCACCATCTAAATCTGTTGAGACGAACCCGTATGAATTATGGTTTGGGAAGAAACCTAAGCTGTCATTTCTAAAAGTTTGGGGATGCGATGCTTATGTCAAGAAACTTCAACCTGAAAAGCTCGAACCCAAGTCGGAAAAAATGTGTCTTCATAGGATACCCTAAGGAAACCATTGGGTATACATTCTACTTAAGATCCGAGGGCAAGATCTTTGTGGCCAAGAATGGATCCTTTCTGGAAAAAGAGTTTCTCTCGAAAGAAGTAAGTGGGAGGAAAGTAGAACTCGATGAAGTACTACCTCTTGAACCGGAAAGTAGTGCAGCTCAGGAAAATGTTCCTTTGATGCCTACACCAACTGGAGAGGAAATTAATGATGATGATCAAGGTACTTTGGATCAAGTTGCTACTGAACTTTGTAAGTCCACAAGGACACGTTCCACACCAGAGTGGTATGGCAACCCTGTCCTGGAAATCATGTTGTTAGACAACGTGAACCTTCGAACTATGAAGAAGCGATGGCGGGCCCAGATTCCAACAAATGGCTTGAAGCCATGCAATCCGAGATAGAATCCATGTACGAAAACAAAGTATGGACTTTGACAGGCTTTCCCGATGATCGGCGAGCGATAGAAAACAAATGGATTTTTAAGAAGAAGACAGACGCGGATGGTAATGTTACCATCTATAAAGCTCGACTTGTCGCTAAGGGTTATCGGCAAGTTCAAGGGGTTGACTACGATGAGACTTTCTCTCCCATAGCGAAGCTGAAGTCCGTCCGAATCATGTTAGCAATTGCCGCATACTATGATTATGAGATATGGCAGATGGACGTCAAAACGGCATTCCTTCACGGCTATCTTAAGGAAGAACTATATATGATGCAGCCGGAAGGTTTTGTCGATCCTAAGAATGCTAACAAGGTATGCAAGCTCCAGCGATCCATTTATGGGCTGTTGCAAGCATCTCGGAGTTGGAACATTTGCTTTGATGAGATGATCAAAGCGTTTGGGTTTATGCAGACTTATGGAGAAGCCTGTGTTTACAAGAAAGTGAGTGGGAGCTCTGTAGCATTTCTCATATTATATGTAGATGACATACTTTTGATGGGAAATGATATAGAACTTTTGGACAGCATTAAGGCCTACTTGAATAAGTGTTTTTCAATGAAGGACCTTGGAGAAACTGCTTACATATTAGGCATCAAGATCTATAGGGATAGATCGAGACGCCTCATAGGTCTTTCACAAAGCACATACCTTGATAAGATATTGAAGATGTTCAAAATGGATCAGTCCAAGAAAGGGTTCTTGCCTGTATTGCAAGGTGTGAGATTGAGCTCGGCTCAATGCCCGACCATGGCAAAAGATAAAGAAGAGATGAGTGTCATCCCCTATGCCTCGTCCATAGGATCTATTATGTATGCCATGTTGTGTACCAGACCTGATGTAAACCTTGCCGTAAGTTTGGCAGGAAGGTACCAAAGTAATCCCGGCAAGGAACACTGGACAGCGGTCAAGAATATCCTTAAGTACCTGAAAAGGACAAAGGACATGTTTCTCATTTATGGAGGTGACGAAGAGCTCGTCGTAAAGGGTTACGTCGATGCTAGCTTCGACACAGATCTGGATGACTCTAAGTCGCAGACCGGATACGTGTATATGTTGAATCGTGGAGCAATAAGCTCGTGCAGTTGCAAGCAGAGCGTCGTGGCGGGATCTACATGTGAAGCGGAGTACATGGCAGCCTCGGAGGCAGCGCATGAAGCAATATGGATGAAGGAGTTCATCACCGACCTAGGAGTCATACCCAATGCGTCGGGGCCTATCACTCTCTTCTGTGACAACACTGGAGCTATTGCCCTTGCCAAGGAGCCCAGGTTTCACAAGAAGACCAGGCACATCAAGCGTCGTTTCAACTCCATCCATGAAAATGTTCAAGATGGAGACATAGATATTTGCAAAGTACATACGGATCTGAATGTCGCAGACCCGTTGACTAAACCTCTTCCGCGAGCAAAACATGATCAACACCAGAACTCTATGGGTGTTCGATTCATCACAATGTAACTAGATTATTGACTCTAGTGCAAGTGGGAGACTGTTGGAAATATGCCCTAGAGGCAATAATAAAAGGATTATTATTATATTTCCTTGTTCATGATAATTGTCTTTTATTCATGCTATAATTGTATTATCCGGAAATCGTAATACACGTGTGAATACATAGACCACAATATGTCCCTAGTGAGCCTCTAGTTGACTAGCTCTTGATCAATAGATAGTTATGGTTTCCTGACTATGGACATTAGATGTCATTGATAACGGGATCACATCATTAGGAGAATGATGTGATGGACAAGACCCAATCCTAAGCATACCACAAGATCGTGTAGTTCGTTTTGCTAGAGTTTTTCCAATGTCAGGTATCTTTTCCTTAGACCATGAGATCGTGTAACTCCCGGATAACGTAGGAGTGCTTTGGGTGTACCAAACGTCACAACATAACTGGGTGACTATAAAGGTGCACTACAGGTATCTCCGAAAGTGTCTGTTGGGTTGACACGGATCGAGACTGGGATTTGTCACTCCGTATGACGGAGAGGTATCTCTGGGCCCACTCGGTAATGCATCATCATAACGAGCTCAAAGTGACCAAGTGTCTGGTCACGGGATCATGCATTACGGTACGAGTAAAGTGACTTGCCGGTAACAAGATTGAACAAGGTATTGGGATACCGACGATCGAATCTCGGGCAAGTAACGTACAGATTGACAAAGGGAATTGTATACGGGGTTACTTAAATCCTCGACATCATGGTTCATCCGATGAGATCATCGAGGAGCATGTGGGAGCCAACATGGGTATCCAAATCCCACTGTTGGTTATTGACCGGAGAGCCGTCTCGGTCATGTCTGCGTGTCTCCCGAACCCGTAGGGTCTACACATTAAGGTTCGGTGACACTAGGGTTGTATCAATATGAGAATCCAGCAAACCTAAAGTTTTTCGGAGTCCTGGATGAGATCCCGGACGTCACGAGGAGTTCCGGAATGGTCCGGAGGTAAAGAATTATATATGGGAAGTCGAGTTTCGGCCATCGAGAAAGTTTCGGGGTCCACCGGTATTGTACCGGGACCATCGGAAGGGTACCGGGGGTCCACCGGGTGGGGCCACCTATCCCGGAGGGCCCCATGGGCTGAAGTGGGAGGGGAACCAGCCCCTGGTGGGCTGGTGCGCCCCCCCCCCCGGGCCCCCCTCTGCGCCTAGGGTTGGGAACCCTAGGGGAGGGGGCGCCTCCACTTGCCTTGGGGGGCACTCCACCCCCCTTGGCCGTGCCCCCCCTAGAGATCCCATCTCTAGGGCCGGCACCCCCCCTGGGGGTCCCTATATATGGAGGGGGTGGGAGGGAAGCCGCACCCAACACCCTGGCGCCTCCCTTCCCTCCCTGCTACTCCTTCTCCTCCCGTAGTTGCTTGGCGAAGCCCTGCCGGAGCCCTGCTGCATCCACCACCACGCCGTCGTGCTGCTGGATCTTCATCAACCTCTCCTTCCCCCTTGCTGGATCAAGAAGGAGGAGACGTCACGTTGACCGTACGTGTGTTGAACACAGAGGTGCCGTTCGTTCGGCGCTAGGATCTCCGGTGATTTGGATCACGACGAGAATGACTCCCTCAACCCCGTTCTCTTCAACGCTTCCGCACGCGATCTACAATGGTATGTAGATGCACTTCTCTCTCTCTCGTTGCTAGATGAACTCATAGATTGATCTTGGTGAACGTAGGAAAAAATTTTATTTTATGCAACGTTCCCCAACAAATCCATCGTGAGCATCTGCCAAAACTTATGAGGCACCGGCAAGGGTTCCAGGAGGCCTGGGTACTTGTTACGATCCGGTTTCGCGCGCTCACAAATCAAGCACTCCTGAACATATTGCTTCACTCAAGCTTTCATGTGCTTCTAGTAGAACAACTGCTTCAATCTGCGCAAAGTGATAGGAATACCCGATTGGCCCCCAATCGGACTTGTATGAAATGCATCAAGTAATTTAGGAATCAGATCCACATCAGGAGGAAGCCATAATCGACCTTTGTAACGGATCAGACCATCTCGAAGAGAAAATGGATCATTTTCAGACTGTTGCACTGCCAATTTGACCAAAAGTTCACTTGCTTTAGCATTGTCCTGATACACATCCAATATTTCCTGTATCCAAGCTGGCTGGTGCAAAGATATAGCAAGAAGGTCCTCCCCTAAGTGTGGTCTGCGAGATAATGCATCCGCAGCATGGTTGTCAATGCCTTTTTTGTACTTGATCTTGACCTAGAGTCCAAGCAATTTTGTGAACACTTTCTGCTGCCAAATAGTGTGTAACCTCTGGTCTTCCAGGTGTGCTAAACTGCTATGGTCAGTAAGTATTAGGAATTCAGCATGTTGTAAATAAATTCTTCATCGTTCCACTGCAAGAAGCATGACCATATACTCTTTTTCATATGTAGACAGACCCTTGGTTCTGGGCCCCAATCATTTGCTCACAAATGCAAGAGGGTGGCCATCCTGAAGTAGTACTGCACCCACTCCGGTATCACAAGCGTCAGTCTCAATTACGAACTATTTCTTAAAATTAGGGAGTGACAGTACAGGTGCTGTTGTGAGGGCTCGCTTCAGTTGATCAAATGCAGACTGAGCTTCAGAAGACCACACAAATGGAATATTTTACGCAGGAGATGAGTCAGGGGCTGGCTGATCATACCATAGTGGCAAACAAACTCCCGGTAGTAGCCAGATAGCCCCAAAAAACCACGGAGTTCCTTCAAATTAGCAGGTACAGGCCAATTGACTACCACCTCAATCTTAGCAGGGTCAGTAGCTACGTCTTCCTCAGACACCACATGGCCCAGATAAGAAATGTTGCATTGTGCAAACGCACATTTAGACCCTTTGATTTTCCATTGGTGCTCCTGCAACAGGTCCAGCACTTGCTTCAAATGGCGCAAGTGGTCCTCCAATGTAATACTAAATACTAGGATATCATCAAAGAATACCACAACACATTTATCTGGTTCACGAAGCACTGGAGCTAAATCATCATTCATAACAGATTGGAATGTACATGGCCTTCCAATCAGTCCAAATGCCAGGACTGTAAATTCATAGTGCCCGTTGTGTGTGCGAAAAGTTGTCTTATACTCCTCACCTGGCGCAAGCCTGATCTGATGATATCCGGCACGAAGATCCAGCTTTGAAAACCAGGTGAGCTCATCCAGAAGCTCGTCGATCACTGGTAGTGGGTATTTGGACTTGAGTGTCAACAAATTAAGATGACGATAATCCACACACAACCGCCACGAGCCATCTTTTTTCTTGAGCATAATAATAGGTGAGGCAAACGGACTGGAGCTAGGAACGATGACCCCAGTTCGCAACATTTCCTGGACTTATTTTTTAATTTCACTCTTTGGCTCCGGTGAATACCTATAGGGACAAATGTTCACAGGTCTAGCCCCTTCCATCAACGGTATTCTAGATCACAACTGCACTGAGGGGGAAGTCCAGTTGGTGGTTCGAATACTGCAGTGTACTGATCTAATAGTTCCTGGAATTGTGCCGGAAGGGCTACAACATCCTCTTTGACGTTCTCTGGCTGAACTAAATGGAGCTCCACCACAGTGCAACTAAAAGTTTCTGGAGGACAGCCTTATAAGAACACCGGATGGCCGTGATGATCAAAGGCTAGCCACTTCTCTAACCAATTGACTTGCATAGTACCCAAGGAGGACAGCCAATCCGTTCCCACAATTCCATCATGATGTTGCAGAGGTAACACCTTAAAGTCACACTTGAACTCATGACCAGCAGCAGACCAGGCACAAGCAGGAATGATGTGAGTACAAGGAAGTGTACCTCCACCAGCAATCCTAACAGTTTGTTGTGAAGGCAGTAATTGCTGGCCTGTAATGTGAGCAGCCAACCGAGCACTGATGAAAGAATGAGAACTACCTGAATCCACCAGGAGCACAACTGCATGACCACCCAATTGGCACTCTAATCTGATGGCATTAGTTCCCCCTTGAATTTGTTGTGCTTCAGCTGACAGTACCATTAAATCCATATCACTATCATCTGAATCCATGCTATCCAAGGCAATGAATTCCAACATTTCTTGCACCATGTGCAGCTGAACTGTGGTGTTGCACTTATGGTCGCGCCCCCAACGCTCACCACAGATGAAACAAAGTCCGTTAGCTCTGCGGTATGCTTTGAGTGTTGCCAACTTGTCCTCTGAACCGGTGGTCTTAGACTTGTCTGATGTTTTGTGACCTTCGACATGCTTCGATGGCACCATCCTGTCTGAATGATGAAACATAGGTGTAGTATACCTCTTGGATGCAGTTTCAGCTTCATGGCCCCCCATTTCCTCCTGAACAGCAACAATGGAATAAGTTGTGTCCAAATCCGTTGGGCGCTGTACTGCTACAACCATCCTCACATTGACTTTCAGACCATCGATGAAACGAGTGGTGTAATGCAGCATATCAGACTCAGGCTCATACGCTGTCAACTGATCCATAAGTTCAGAAAATTGGTTGATGTACTCTTCCACTGTCCCTGTCTGTTTCACCCGGTACAGTTTGCGCACCAGGGAGTGATGTTGGTTGTGGCCAAAACGATTCAGAACTGCAGCACCAAAATCCTCCCACGACGATCGAACAAATTTGTGTTGAACCGATGATAACCAGCGTGCTGCTGCTCCTTCGAATTGCATAGCGGCAACAGCAATCCAGAGATCCGGATCAGTGTCAAACATGGAAAAATAGTCCACACACCGCGTTTGCCAAAGCTTCGGATTCTTCCCATCAAAATTTGGAAAATCAACAGAGGGGGGTTTCCCATGGCCTGACGAACATGAAGAACTGTTCCTCCGCTCGCGTTGCAACAGACTGGAAAATGATGAACTCGGCCGCGAAAATTCAGGTATACCTCTAGTGGCTGGCGGAACATACAGTGCTTGCGTGCTCGAACCTGGTCCTCTGGTTGACAGTGACGCCTTGAATCCTACCTGATTCGCCTATGCCGTGGCCGTTGGCGTCGGCGCACGCTCAAATCCCTCCAAGTCGCTGGCGCGGAAGGTGGTGCTCTTGGCGGCGCGGAGGTCCTGAATTTGCTTGAGGAGGTCGGCTTCTACCCCGTCAGTGTACGCCTGCATATCATTGACGACCGTCCCCATCGCCGCCTCCACCGCCTTGTCGATCGCCGCCCGACGGAACGCGACACCGCAGCATCGACGACGCTCCCCACCGCCGCCATGATGAGCGCGTCGAGCTCCTTCTGGTGACGTAGATGGGCCGCTTCGCTTGCCTGGGTTATGGTCTCGTAGACCGCCTTGCCCTCGGTGCTCAGGTGCTCCATGAGCTCCTGCCGTCGGCGCACCGCCGCCGCCGCCAACCGCGTCTCGTGGCTATGATTCAGCGTGAAGTGGGTGGGGATTTTGGGCTCTGAGTACCAATTGTTAGGATCTGGCTAGGAATTGGACGGCTTCAGCCTTCTGCTTCTGTATCTTCTTCCTCTCGTGTTCCTCTCCTCCTCTGTAATGGCTAGATCTTGGTGAATCCATGGCTTGTAGATCAAATTGTGAGAAGAGTGCTGCTAACATCGTCATCTAGGCATCCGTCTGTTGGGTCTCTGCCTTCGACTCGGAGTCCTCCACGTCCATCTTCGTTGCCGCCACTGTTGTGGATCATGTTCATCAGTACCTCCTTCTTATCCATCGGTTTAGACATTCTGTCAAATAGAGATCGAGCATCGATTGATGTGGGAGCCGGTATCCACGAACCGACAAGCGTCAGTGACCGCGACTATATGAAGGTGTACTCCGCATTGAGGTCGATGATGTACGGCACGTGATGGCCGATGGTGATGGTGGACACAGACTGTTGTTGCGGACTGAGCTGCAGGGTAGTGTAGTAGTACGGTTGATGTAGCTGTGTCGGCTAGGGCAGCCAGGATTGCACAACCTACACCCATGGTTTAACGCGATGTGCCGGAGGAGGTACCAGGTGACTGGCCGCCGCCAAAGAATCCTCCTCCTCTTCTGCTTGCGGCGGCGGGCGCTGTGTGTTGTCGTGTTGACCTTGCGGGCGGGCACCACCAACGGGTCCTTCGGCTCCCGGGCCGGCGGGACTATGGACATCTCCATTGGCACCCCCTCTTGCTCCATCACGGCGATGGACGGCTAAACAAACGGGAAGCGAGGTGGGCGGCCGCGGTGATCGGAGCGGAGACGGTGGGGGAAGGGCTCATATAGTCTTTGCAGAAACTGTGTCAACACAACTGCTAAGGTCGTAGTTCTATGAATGCATGTACTCCCTCTGTCCTATGATATAAAAGCGTTTTTTATAATAGTGCGTCAAAAATACTTCTATTATATTGCGGGAGGAGGAGTATATATTGCGACCCAAATTAGGTAGGAGGCTAGGAGCAACCTGAAAACATGTACTTGCTCTCTGTTTTAAGCCGTTTTTTGGTGCAGGCCACCAGACGCTCGACACGGCATGCGCTGCTCTTGCACCAACGATAGCAACGTGGGAAGTTATTTAAGCGCGTGCATCCACACAAGTTTAATTGCCAGACTTGTCCACGGCGGCGCATTGTATTGCTGGGACGCAGACAGCGAGACAGCCCGTCAGTCGTCGTCTACCCTGTCGTCGTGTACTGACTTTCCCTTTTTACTTTCCAGTCTCGCGCGCGCGTGGTTCTCCGGCTAACTTCATTTTCACAACCAATGTAGCTCGCCGCTCCGCTCCACAACACACGTGTATTGTCTTGTCTTGTCTTGGACTAACCGCGCACAGATGGAGTTGTGGTCCGTTGCGGTCGTCCATTTCTACAGCCACACGCTATACATGATGCTGGTTTTAATTAGTAGTTGCACGCTTGCTTTCTAAGCATCCCATGGTTCGTGTCTATCTCAAAACTAATTTATTTGATCAAATCTTGTATACTTTTACTTAGTTACTTACGCCATTTCCAAAGCGGACCCTCAGACCGCCTGCAAGCGTCCGGGCCGAACTGTTTGGACGCAATTTTTGTTATCCATCGGCGTCCCTCATCTGTCCGTGGAGTCTGGACACTTCCAGCACCGGAAGCAAACAGGGAGCCTTTTGTGGGAGTTCGGATATCAGACACGTAGTACTCCGACACCTCTGGCCTATCCAAAACCTTGCTCTGATCCCGCATCTCCATCCTCTCATCTTCCTCTACATCCGCTTTTTCTCTCACTGGCGACGCCAATCCACCACCTCGCCCGCTTGCCAAGCCCTTCCCGGAACTCCGCGATATCTGCGACCTCCACAGCTACACCTGGCCTCCACGCCATTTGTCGTCCACCGTTTGTCGCGCAGGTACCATCCGCCCCTACGGTAGTCACCACGCCTGGCAAGTGTTTGTTGAAATGCCAATGCTAATTTTTTCATACCTTCTTTAAAGCAATAGCTTCGGATATGGAGTACATCTATGAGAACTATGTTGTGTTGCTTGAGGAGGACTACACAGATGAAATGGTGATGATCCAGGCGGTCTGCGCGGGCGTGCAGAAGAGCATGTTCTCAATTTAAGGAAATGATTAAGGGTCATCGAGTGCTCAATCGGAACAGGGTATGGGGCCATTTGGCGCCAATGGATGGCTACTTTGCTCCCTGCCCTATTCGTTGATAATTTTCACCGGCACTTTCGGATGCGAAAAAATATCTTTGATCGTCTCTACCATGGCATGCAGTCCTTTGATGACCACTTTATCTTGAAGAAGAATGTCGTGGGAAGGATTGAATTCAAGTTTGAACTACCACTACTAGGGAAAAGCCTAGCAGCAGCGCGGGTTTTAGGCCTATCAGTAGCGCGGGCAGGAGCGCTACTGATAAGGCGCTATAGCTAATGCTTAGCAATAGCGCGCCTAGATCCACGCTACTGCTAAATTGACTTAGTAGTAGCGCTTCATCAGAACAGCGCTACTGGTAATTAGTAGTAGCGCTTCTCCTTTCCCGCGCTACTACTATTATTTAGTATTTTATTTCTTTTTTATTTCATGTTGTATTCATACACCTTTACACAAGTTTTCATACAACAGGAATTTAGAGATTGTTTTTACATCATAATGAGTTATTACATCATGGGGTGAAAGAACCGTGGACTAGTTTCAAGTGGATGTCCATCCACTTGAAACTAATATGCGGTTCTTTCACCCAATGATATAATAATATCATCATCATCATCATATCATTAACAACTTATCATCATAATACATCATTGTCATATAACACCTCATTATCAAGTACTCCTCATTATCAACTCTAACACATTACCACATAATAAACATATTGTACCTCATAGGACATATTACATTCGATTATGAACTACTACATTTTCTAAGGTAAAATACCAAAAAACAAGATAGCCCCTGACTCTCCATTATGGAGAATGGAGATTAGCCTGTCTCCAATTCTTGCCTTTCGCTGAATGTTACTTCCAAGAACCTCCTTGCGAATGTCCATACATTTCTTCCATTCTTTGATGAACATGTGTTCACGGGTTTTAGAAATCCAATATGCACAGGTGAGCTCCGTAGATTTACCTGGCAGTATGTTCAGAACTGAGAGGCGACCATGCAGAGACATCAGATGAGGCACACAATCCATCGGGAGTTTCTGTTGAAAAACATAATAATAACTTTGTAGTTAGCAATGATGTACTAGTTTTAGAAGTATGCAAAAGATGCACGGGTGTCGTAATAGTAAAAAATCTTACCAGGGTATCTCCAGAGAAGTTGCCGTGGTTCAACACATGCACTAGTGGCACGTATTCACCATAATTTGGAGAAGTTCGATAATAGTTATTGTAATTCTCAAGAAGAGTACAAAATGCGATCAGATGATTTTTCTCCTTATACGTTAATTCGGTGCCATCGGTGTAGTGGGTTTTATCTACCATCTTCCGCACAGTCTTTGAAGAATCAAAATAAGCTGTCAATGGAAATAAGCTATCAACTATTTTGAAATAAACAATATAAATTAGCTAATAACTATGTTTGAGAAACTAACATAGCGGTACAATCGGAAGCGTATCAACAAGGACCCAAATGTCCATATTGTCTTGCTCGATGTCAGGATCACCAAGATCCATGGTGACAATCATACCCTCATAAAAACCATACATTTTGCAAAGTGCTTCCCAATTTTGGCAACCAAAATGGGTTATGCTCTGAGCATTGCACAGATTTACTTCAAAATCCATATCATGATGGGTCCTTAGGTGTATTTTCTTTGTTTTCAAATTTTCATGTTCTTCAAAACCCATCCTCTCCAAGACATAGCGTCTTGCATGGCATGGGATAAGCTAGTCGAATTGTAAAATATGAAAATTAGACGTTGAAATAGTTGAAGTCATGCTTAATTATGAAAAAAACACTTGTCGTTGTTGCGTACCGTTTCACAATCGAAGGTCTCCTCGAGCTTAATGCTGAAGCGCCGATCTTCGTCCAGCTGAACGAACCTGTCGCACATACCTCGATCGTCGTGGCACCAGCTACACTACCCCGGGAGACTGTCGTCGTTCGAGTACGACATTTCTTACGTTCATAATTCAAAGATTAAACTTGTACATATTCTATCACAAGTCATGCCAGAATTCACGAAAAAATTCGGCATGACCTTTGCTAAAAAAGGACATATCGAGCGCCTGAAATTTGCCGGAACGGAAATTAATCAACACTCCGGCAAAACATAGGCCACTCGGAGATGTAAATTGAACATGAACGGCCACTTGGCAACCACATATCCTATTTGAGCAACAACACAAGATATACAAGGATATTTGGCTGGTCTCACTTCGATGTCGGAGGGGGTCGATGACTGGGACGACGGCGGGGATGTCGGAGGGGGTCGGTGATGGGGACGACGATGGTCACCTGAAACCATATAAGTTATCACTAATACATCCCGAATAATTGCTTAAACTAAAAAATAACAACAAATATGACATGTTCAACTAGATTTATTAATTCAACTAGTTCTTACTAAATATAAACTTACTATAAATAGAAAAAAACTAGTTCTTTCTAAAAATAAAGTAGTTCAACTAGTTATATTAATTATCTTACTAAAAATACATTAGTTCTTTTAATTCAACTAGTTCAACTAGTTTATTAATTTACTTACTAAACTAGTTCAACTACAACTACTATTAATCATACTGCCCTAGTTAATTAGTACCATCACTACTAGTAATTAACATCTACTACTACTAAAAATCTAGTACTAACTAAGCAACATCTAGTACTAGCTATGAACCCTAAATTAACATCTACAACTACTAAATCTAGTACTAACTAGTGGCAGGGGGTGGGGGGCGACGGAGAGGTAGCTAGGGGCGGCGAGGTGGAGGGCGGTGGGAGGAGGGCTGCCGGCAGAGGAGGGAGGAGGGGCGGCCGCAGGCGGAGGAAGGAGGGCGGCGGCGGAGGAGAGAGGGGCGGCCGCAGGCGGAGGGAGGATGTGCGAGGAGGAGGGAGGAGGGACGGAAGGAGGGGAGTACCTCGGCGGCGGACGGACGAAGGCGGCGGCGGCGGCGACGCACGACGACGGTTATCGGCACGGGGGCGAGAGTGAGAGTGTGAGTGAGGGCCGGTCGTGCGCGTGTGGGGAGATAAGGTAGGGATAGTTGTAGCGCGTTTGACAAAATGCGCTACAGCTAATCTGAATAGCAGTAGCGCTTTGCATATAAACCGCTACTGCTAAGTGTAACTATACAAAAAATACTAGTATGCAAAAATACATTGGCCATCAATGATCTTTTTGTGTACAATCTGAATTGTCAATATGAGTCCTCTCCGGTTCCTACCGGAGAGGACTCATATTGTGGCCACAAATTTTACACATAGAGTTCAGTGAAGACCAACTGGTTGTGGTAGTTTCAGAAATAACACCCTGTTCACGGAGCGAGGTGGGACTAAACTTGTGGGCTGATCTTAGCAGTAGCGGTTTTCCTAGAAGCGCGCTGCTGCTAACTTCTATAGCAGTAGCGCTGTTCAATATAGTGCGCTACTGCTATAACTAGCGGGGGGGCGTGGTCATGGCAA
The DNA here is from genome assembly GCF_018294505.1 of Triticum aestivum. NCBI lineage: Eukaryota > Viridiplantae > Streptophyta > Magnoliopsida > Poales > Poaceae > Triticum > Triticum aestivum. The sequence goes on from NC_057804.1 coordinate 601,609,832, forward strand.
TTATAGCAGTAGCGCGGTTTGTGGTGGACGTGCTACTGCTATTTTCCTGTCAGCAGCGCGTTTCGGTAACACGCGCTGCTGCTAAATAGCAGTAGCGCGGTATTTTGGGGAGCGCTGCTGGTATGATTCTGTGTATAGGCTTTTCCCTAGTAGTGTACTCTATCTGATCCAAATTAATTGAGGCAACCTCTATACAATTTAAATTACTTACATTGTATAGAGGACGCGCCAATTAAATAGGATCAGAGGGAGTACTTTTATCTAAAAACTTTGTTGGATTGTAATATTTAAATTAGAACTACTGTTGCAATTGAACATTTTCAATCATCTACAATTTGATATGTGGTTATATTGAGCTTGGGGCTTAAAAGAAACAAAGAAGTTAAAGTTTAATGGACAGGGTTGGATAGCCGACTCCTGCATCACTGTCCGTGAACTGCTCCCCACCGATCCGTAGACGGATCGAAACGGTATCCGATTTGGGGGTCATGTTGGAGATGCCCTTACAACCCAATCCATTCCTCTCCAAACCCTACGAGAGATGATATGTGAGGGCACTGCGTTGCCCCCTCTCCTCCCCCACTAGTTCTGTTGGTGTGGGAGGTTTCTCCTCTACAATGTTGATCCAGCATGACCGTGACCTTAATGACTTTCCTTGTATGATCAACAGCGACAAGTGGCTCCGGTGATAGAGGCACACGTGGCGGGGTGCTATCGGCCCATTCGGGAGGATGAAGGCGGTCGCACTTTGATGTGACCTTTTTATTTTTCATGTGTGTTTGTACTAGTGGTTTGATTAATATATTTGGGCGGTTTTTTTAACAAAAAATAAGAATATTAGTTACTTACATACACCACGAAAGAACATCATCGTACGCTGGGCTGGAAGAAAGAGGGCGTGGGCGACCGACCTGTGGCCACCATGGAGTGAGTGGTTTAGTGGTTACTGTCAAAACGCAAGCAAGAGACAATTTTACAGAGAGCACAGTGGTAGTCAGTGCTAGACTTGTAGCTAGGAGAGCTACCCCTACTCATGGGATCGACCAGATGCAGATGGTGCCTCAATGTGTTCACAAGTACAGTAATAAGTATAGATGTAGAGCTTAGGCCGGGCGGGGCGGGGGTCGGCAAATTTGACAAATTTGACCTATAGACGAAATTAAATCACAGAATGAACTATCCGTGCAACTATTTCACGCGGCTGACCCGTGGCGCCTAGCTCTCAGGCGCTGCACTAGTGCAACGCCTGGGAGCTAGGCGCTGCACTAGTGCAACGCCTAGGAGCTAGGCGCTACACTGTATAGTGTGGCGCCTAGCTCTCAAGCGCTGCACACGACTTAGTAATTTTCTGATCACACGTGTGCGATGCTGGCGGTGTAGCGCCTATCTGCGAGGCGTTGCATAGTGTAGTGTGGCGCCTTCATGTCAGGCGTCACACAAAAAGGTTAGCCGCGTGAAATAGTTTCACGGATAGTTCATTCTGTGATTTGATTCCGTCTATAGGTCAAGTTTGTCAAATTTGCCGCGGGGTCCATGGCTTCCTGATTTTGGACGGCGAAGTCTTCCTCCGTTCACACGCCAACACCGTGCTAGCTCTCGCTATCCACCGCATCAATGCTCGATTGAATCCGCCGTTGCTGATCGTGCTCTCGTTATCCACCGCTTGAATGCTCGATCGATGGTGCCCCGACCCAAGGCTAGGCGAGATTGATCGACTAGTGTGGGGCCGTTTAGGGTTTGATCAACTAGCGAGCTAGAGGATCGACTCGACAGAATCCGCGGTTGGTTTGTGGTGGACGAATCGATTGGTCGATCTCACTCCTAGCTGTAGCTTGTTTATCACGCGCTGAGATTTGGCATTCACAAATTAGAGCATCTCCGGCCAAGCCCCCAATACGGTCTTTCCAGACGATTTCTTCGCGCCGGCGCAAAAAAAAGGACTCAGTCGTACCCTAGGAGCCCCTTTTCGCCGCTTTGGACCGAAATTAGCGTTGGCGGACCCAGGCCGAACCCGGCGCGCTGGGGAGCACCTTAGGGCGTCGGGAACGCGATTTTGGCGCGAACGAGGGTGGGCCAGCCGAGTTAGCGAGGCGCCGCTTCATCGCCCTCATCGCCTCAGTTTCCGCTGGAATCAATGGCAAGGCTGGCCAAGGCTGCTGCGCTGCCGCGCCGGTCAGCCTCCATTGATGCCTCACGGGCGGCACAGTGAAAACGCTGCCGACGCGCGTCCCGCCAGCTCCTGCCACGCGTCGCCCGACATGCAGCCTTCTCACCGCCCCACTGCGGCTAAAAAAGGAGACCTCCCCACCAGTGAACGCCAAAACCCACATCTGATGGAGTCATGTACCTAGGGTAGGGTCACAGACCTGATCTAAGTACCCTGCCCAAGGACACCCTTAGAAGAGATCACCTTCCAGTCGACCTACGAGGGACTCACTCGACTGACTTGAAGGACTCGACCACGAAGACTCACTCGACCACCAGAAGGTCAAGAGGCACTCTGCACTGCAACGGTCTGTAATTAAGTAGACTTTATGATAGTAAAGACACTTTATGTGGGGCGTTACCAGTAACGCCCCGGACTTAATGTACCTTAAACCCTTCATTACGTGGGTTGGTTGGGATCCTGGCGCACTCTATATAAGCCACCCCCCTCCACAGGCAGAGGGGTTCGGCACCCTGTAATCCATATACACATAATCCACTCGACCGCCTCCGGGCTCCGAGACGTAGGGCTTTTACTTCCTCCGAGAAGGGCCTGAACTCGTACATCTCTTGTGTTTACAACCTCTCCATAGCTAGGACCTTGCCTCTCCATACCTACCCCCCACTCTACTGTCAGATTTAGATCCACGATAGTTGGCGCCCACCGTGGGGCCGGTGTTTTAGCGATTTTGTGGAGAAGTTGCGATTCTTCCGAGTACTTTCATCATGGTAGCTGCTGGAGTTTTGGTCGAGGGTCGAGAGATTCGTCTCGGTGCTCTCACCTTCGTCGCCGACGACTCCGCCTGGCTCCAGGAGGCTCCACTCGACGTCGATGCGCTCCCCGTCCACGGTGCGACGCGTTTTCGCGCATGTGTCCGCGGCGTTCTGCTGCGGCAACCGTCGACCCCATATCGGTCGACTCCCCTATCGACCACCCTCCCGGTCTCCCGCCAGCGCAAGCGCTCGGGTCGGTCGAGGCTTCAGCGGTGGGTGAGACACGCGGTGGCTCGCCAGACGGCCACCACCCAAGTTGCGGCAATCGAGCCCGAGAATCTCTCTAAGGCCTGTTCGATCTGTCGACTGGCTCCGTAGAGACTGCATCAGAATGCGATAGCAGTGATCCAGCAGCGGAAATCCTGATGGTCGACGGGCCTCGCAGCCCCCTGGCTTCGCCCGTGATGGTGGGGCAGGAGACAGAGGTGACCCCGCGCGAGACCATGAAGAGTACCAGCCCGAGCCACTCGACTCTCTGCAAAGAGAGGAACTTCGCCGCAGGAACATGGATGCCCTGCATACTCCCATCGCAGGAGAAACCCCCGAGGCTCGCGCCTTGGAGGAGGCACGTTTGGCCAATTTGGCCGAACGCGCTCGCCTGGAGAATCTTCAGCGAGCACTCGACGAGCGCGCGCGGCAACGAGTTCCCGACGCCAATCGACGTCAACTCTTCCCGTCGACTCAGGTATATCGAACCCCAATCCAGAATTTAGCAACTGCGACCCGTATAGCAGAGTCCATCCAGCCCTCTCAGTCGGAAGCTGGCAGAGGCTTGATGCAGATCAGGGATCTACTCCGGGCAGCAGGAGATCAGAATTCAGCCGTGTCGCAGTCGCGCAACAGAATTCACAGTCGATCCGTTGCTGCGAATACGGTTCAGTCGGCTCACAGTCCCAGATCGCCTCCGCGGCGTGAAGGGCGCGAGAATCGGCGAGACCAATATGGAGACCGACACGACCGAGATGATAGGCGTCGAGTGCCCACTTCCCCTCTGAGGGGTGGGTCTTACGCTCCTCGGCAGCAAGATGACAGACGTCAGCTCAGTGCAGGGCGAAGAGTTCCAGTCGACCCCAGAGAACCAGGCTTCGACGCGCGATCCATTATCGTGCAAGGCTTGGTCGACCGGAACAGAGCCCATCGAGGTGGACTCGACAGAGATGCGCCCACGAGCAGTCGAGTGCATGTTTCTGGTCCGGAATGTTTCAGCAGAGCTATCAGAGCCGCAGTGATTCCTCCCAATTTCAGGTTGGCAACAGGAGTCAGCAAGTTCACCGGTGAGTCTAAGCCTGAAACTTGGCTTGAGGACTACTGAGTGGCGGTTCAGATTGGTGGTGGGAATGACGAGGTGGCCATGAAGCATTTGCCCCTCATGTTGGAAGGTTCTGCTAGAGCGTGGTTGAATCAGTTACCTCCTAGAAGCATTTACACTTGGGAAGATCTGTCCCGAGTGTTCGTCAGAACGTTTGAAGGAACTTGCAAGCGACCGGCTGGATTGACGGAGCTGCAAGTCTGCGTGCAGAAGACCAATGAGACTCTCAGGGAGTATATTCAGAGATGGATCACTTTGCACCATACTGTGGAGAATGTGTCTGATCATCAGGCAGTCTGCGCCTTCAAGGATGGTGTCAAGAACAGAGAATTGAGTTTGAAATTTGGTCGAACCGGAGACATGACCTTGAGTCGGATGATGGAAATTGCTACCAAGTACGCCAACGGCGAAGAAGAAGACCGACTCCGAAGCGGCAAGCACAAGCCGAGCCAGTCGGAGAAGGGAAACACCAGTCGGAAACAGAAGCGGAAGGCTGAACCGGCAGCTCCTGGAGAGGCTCTGGCCGTGACTCATGGAAAGTTTAAAGGGAAACCAAAAGGATCCTGGAACCCTAAGAAGGTAAAGGATAAAGAAGGGAACGACGTGATGGATATGCCGTGTCACATCCACACGAAGAAAGACGAAGAGGGGAATATCATTTACCCAAAGCATACCACTCGCCAATGTCGACTCCTGATCCAGCAGTTTCAAGGAAAACAGTCTAAAGACAAGGAAAAGGAGTCGGACAAGGCCGAAGACAAGGAGGACAGTAAGGAAGGATATCCGCATGTCAACTCCACTCTGATGATCTTTGCAGATGTGGAAAGCAAGAGTCGATTGAAAGTCATTAACCGCGAGGTGAACATGGTTACCCCAGCAAAAGCAAATTATCTGAGATGGTCCCAAACACCCATCACATTCGACCAATCTGATCAGCCGACTCATATTGCCACCCCTGGGAGGCAAGCTTTGGTGGTCGATCCAGTTGTCGAAGGCACTCGATTGACAAAAGTGCTGATGGACGGTGGTAGCGGGCTGAATTTGTTGTATGCAGACACACTGAAAGGAATGGGCATTCTGATGTCCCGACTGAGCACCAGTAACATGAGCTTTCATGGAGTTATACCAGGGAAGAAATCCGAGTCACTCGGCCAAATAGCTCTGTACGTGGTGTTTGGTGATTCGAAACATTTTCGCAAAGAGAAGTTGACGTTTGAGGTCGTGGATTTTCAGAGTGCATATCATGCCATTTTGGGGAGACCAGCTTATGCACGGTTCATGGCTCGACCATGTTACGTGTACCTCAAATTGAAGATGCTCGGCCCCAAAGGAGTGATCACTGTCACCGGTGATCGGAAAAAGGCAGAAGAGTGCTTTCAGAAGGGCTCAAAGATTGCTGATTCCCAGGTGACGGCGGTCGAGTTTGAAGAATACAAGCAAAACGCAGATCCGAGTGATTTGCTGCGATCCAAGAAACCCGTCACAGAATCTGCATTTCAGTCGTCCGGTGAGACGAAGCCTGTTCACATTCACCCGACCGACCCCGATGCAGCCCCGACCCACATCTCCACAACACTCGACCCTAAATAGGAAGAAGTGCTCATCCAGTTCCTCCGTGAGAACTGGGACATTTTTGCATGGAAGCCCGCTGACATGCCAGGTGTTCCCAGGGGACTGGCTGAGCATCGCCTAAGAGTCGACTCATCAGCAAAACCAGTCAAAGAGCATCTTCGGCGGTCCGCCGTCCAGAAGAGAAAAGCCATTGGTGAGGAAGTGGCTCGACTGTTGGCGGCAGGATTTATCCGAGAGATATACCACTCCGAATGGCTCGCTAATGTCGTCATGGTTCCTAAGAAGGACAAATCGCTCTGAATATGCATTGATTTCAAGCACATCAACCGGGCCTGCCCGAAAGATCATTTTCCTCTCCCTCGCATAGATCAAATTGTTGACTCGACCGCGGGATGCGAGAGATTGTCTTTTCTAGACGCCTACTCCGGGTACCACCAGATCCGTCTGTACGGACCCGACGAGGTAAAAACAGCTTTCATCACTCCATTCGGGTGCTTCTGCTATATCACCATGCCATTCGGCCTCAAGAATGCCGGAGCCACATTTATGCGAATGATTCAGAAGTGTCTACTCACTCAAATTAGTCGGAATGTGGAAGCGTGTATAGATGATATCGTCGTCAAGTCACGAAAAGGTTCCGACCTGCTCGCTGACCTCGCCGAAACATTTGCCAACCTCAGAAGGTATGATATCAAGCTCAATCCATCAAAGTGCACATTCGGAGTTCCTGGTGGCAAGTTACTCGGTTTTCTCGTTTCCGAGCGAGGGATCGACGCTAATCCAGAAAAGATCGGCACTATTCTCCGAATGAAACGCCCTGTGCGAGTGCACGATGTCCAGAAGCTTACTGGATGCTTGGCCGCATTAAGTCGATTCATCTCACGACTCGGTGAAAAGGCGTTGCCTCTTTACCGACTAATGAAGAAGGCAGACAAGTTCGAGTGGACTCCAGAAGCTGATGCAGCGTTTGCCGAGCTAAAAGCTCTGCTCTCCACCCAGCCGGTGCTTGCTGCTCCAATCAGCAAAGAGCCTCTGTTGCTTTATATCGCAGCCACAGGACAAGTCGTCAGTATAGTGCTTACGGTCGAGCGGGAAGAAGAAGGAAAAGCTTTCAAAGTTCAGCGCCCAGTGTATTATTTGTCTGAAGTCTTGACTCCATCCAAGCAGAGATATCCTCATTATCAGAAGCTTGTGTATGGAATATACATGACCACAAAGAAGGTTGCTCATTATTTCTCTGATCATTCCATCACAGTCGTCAGCGACGCTCCACTATCAGAGATTTTGCACAACAGAGATGCAACTGGTCGAGTGGCGAAATGGGCGATTGAACTTCTTCCCCTTGATATCAAGTTTGAAGCAAAGAAAGCCATTAAGTCCCAGGCAATAGCAGATTTCCTCGCCGAGTGGATTGAACAGCAGCAGCCGACTGAAGTTCACTCGGAGCATTGGACCATGTTTTTTGATGGCTCTAAGATGTTGAATGGTTCCGGTGCTGGGGTTGTCCTGGTTTCCCCCAGAGGAGATAAGCTCAGATATGTGCTCCAGATTCACTTTGATTCCTCCAACAATGAGGCAGAGTATGAGGCCCTCTTATACGGATTGCGCATGGCCATTTCACTCGGCGTCCGTCGCCTGATGGTCTATGGCGATTCAGATTTAGTGGTCAACCAAGTGATGAAGGAGTGGGACGTGAGAAGCCCAGCCATGACTGGATACTGCAGTGCAGTGAGGAAGCTGGAAAAGAAGTTCGAGGGGTTGGAGCTCCATCATATACCCCGACTGAAAAATCAAGCAGTTGATGATCTAGCAAAGATAGGTTCCAAGAGAGGAGCCATTCCGAGTGGTGTGTTCTTGGAACATATACACACTCCGTCAGTCAAATAAGATCCTTTCACCGAAGAAGCTCCACCGCCCAAGAGTGCCACAGATCCGATTGAGGTTGAAGTCCCAGCAGTGGTCGACTTGGTCATGGAGGTCTTGGTGGTCATTCCCGACTGGACAGTTCCGTATATCGCGTCTATCCTGAGAAAAGAGCTTCCGGAGGATGAGGAAGAGGCTCGACAGATCGTCCGTCGATCTAAAGCCTTTACCGTAATCAAAGGACGGTTATATAGAGAAAGCGCGACTGGAGTTGGTCAGAAGTGCATAACACCAGAAGAAGGTCGAATCATCCTTAATGATATCCACTCGGGGACCTGTGGTCATCATGCGTCCTCTCGGACCATCGTGGCCATAGCATACCGAGCCGGATTTTACTGGCCAAAGGCGAATGAGATGGCAAAGGAAATAGTGGATAAGTGCGAAGGATGTCAGTTCTACTCGAATATGTCGCACAAGCCTGCATCAGCTCTGAAGACCATTCCACTCGTCTGGCCTTTCGCAGTATGGGGGTTGGACATGGTCGGTCCTTTGAGAACAGGTCGAAGTGGCTTCACGCATGTACTGGTGGCAGTCGACAAGTTCACCAAGTGGATTGAGGTTAAACCAATCAAGAACCTTGACGCCGGTACTGTTGTTAGCTTCATCAGGGAACTGATATTCAGATATGGAGTCCCGCACAGCATCATTACGGATAATGGGTCGAACTTTGACTCGGAGGAATTCAGGGATTTCTGCAACTCTCAAGGCACACGAGTCGACTACGCTTCAGTCGCCCATCCGCAGACGAATGGACAAGCAGAGCGAGCCAATGGCCTGATTCTCAAGGGATTGAAACCCCGACTGATGCGTGATCTCAAGCATGCAGCTGGAGCATGGGTCGACGAACTTCCCTCGGTGCTTTGGGGACTGCGGACCACACCTAATCGATCGACCGGAAGAACTACATTCTTCTTGGTCTACGGAGCTGAAGCAGTCTTGCCGAGTGATCTTCTCCACAATGCTCCTCGAGTTGAGATCTACAACGAAGCAGAAGCTGAACAAGCGCGGCAGGACGCAGTCGACCTTTTAGAGGAAGAAAGGGAGATGGCTCTGATCCGATCGACCATCTACCAACAAGATTTGCATCGTTTCCACGCCAGAAATGTGAGGGGTCGAGCCTTCCAGGAAGGAGATTTAGTTCTCCGAGTGGATCAGAAGAAACATCACAAGCTTGCTCCTTCTTGGGAAGGATCCTTCATCGTCACCAAAGTTCTCCACAACGGGGCGTACCGTCTTCACAACGTCGAACATAATATCGACGAGCCCCGAGCTTGGAACGCGAAACTACTCCGCCCATTTTACACTTAAGTTTATCACTCGGATGAGTTGCAATAAAGTACTCCTGTAGTTCATGGATTTCAAAATAATAGTGTCATAGTTCCTCCATAATTTTTGTCACTTTTTTTTGTCCAATAAAATTTTCCCCTCAGTGGGTGACTTAGCCGCGAATCCGTTTCGCCTAAGTTTGTAAAAATCCTTACCGAGTGGTGAGCCAGACTCCCACTCGGAGGCTTAGCTGCGAATCCGTTTCGCCTAAGATTAAATAAAATCCTACCGAGTGGTAAGCCAGACTTCCACTCGGGGGCTTAGCTGCATTCCAAGTACTCGCCTAAGTTATAAAAATCCTACCGAGTGGTAAGCCAGACTTCCACTCGGAGGCTTAGCTGCAGTCCAAGTACTCGCCTAAGTTATAAAAATCCCACCGAGTGAAGAGCAAACCTCTCACTCGGGGGCTTAGCTGCAGCCCAGTGCTCGCCTAAGATATAAAAATCCTACCGAGTGAAGAGCAAACCTCTCACTCGGGGGCTTAGCTGCAGTCCAAGTACTCGCCTAAGTTATAAAAATCCTACCGAGTGGTAAGCCAGACTTCCACTCGGAGGCTTAGCTGCAGTCCAAGTACTCGCCTAAGTTATCAAAATCCTACCGAGTGGTAAGCCAGACTTCCACTCGGAGGCTTAGCTGCAGTCCAAGTACTCACCTAAGTTATAAAATTCCTACCGGGTGAAGAACAAACCTCTCACTCGAGGGCTTAGCTGCAGCCCAGTGCTCGCCTAAGATATAAAAATCCTACCGAGTGAAGAGCAAACCTCTCACTCGGGGGCTTAGCTGCAGCCCAGTGCTCGCCTAAGATATAAAAATCCTACCGAGTGAAGAGCAAACCTCTCACTCGGGGGCTTAGCTGCAGCCCAGTGCTCGCCTAAGATATAAAAATCCTACCGAGTGAAGAGCAAACCTCTCACTCGGGGGCTTAGCTGCAGCCCAGTGCTCGCCTAAGATATAAAAATCCTACCGAGTGAAGAGCAAACCTCTCACTCGGGGGCTTAGCTGTAGCCCAGTACTCGCCTAAGATCTAAAAATCCTACCGAGTGAAGAGCAAACCTCTCACTCGGGGGCTTAGCTGCAGCCCAGTGCTCGCCTAAGATATAAAAATCCTACCGAGTGAAGAGCAAACCTCTCACTCGGGGGCTTAGCTGCAGCCCAGTGCTCGCCTAAGATATGAAAATCCTACCGAGTGAAGAGCAAACCCCTCACTCGGGGGCTTAGCTGCAGCCCAGCGCTCACCTAAGTGGATTAAGGAATAAGTCGACTGCAGTGAGCGTCTTGCTTTGAACCTGCAAAAGACATTTCAAGCCAAAAGCAATCATATTCAAACATCAAATTCAAGTTCGGAACGATACCTAAAGGAACCGAAAGTGCTCAGGCGCTAAGCCTGTTAAGGTTTATCGGTTACAACTCCACTCGGCATACCGAGGCAAATTTAAAGTTTCAAGCTTAAAAGAAGTTTTTTACCCCTCCTGTGGAGGGCTGGAAGGTGCAACAAACTCATCAAGATCAATTCCATCTGCGATCCGAGTGGCAGCAGCAATGAAAGTTTCCATAAAGGACCTGAAGTCGTGTTTCTTGGTGTTGGCCACCCGGAGGGCCGCCAGCTTGTCTTCTCGCGCATCTTTGCAGTGGACTCGGGCCAGACACAGAGCAACATCTGCACCGCACCGAGCCGAGGACTTTTTCCACTCCTGCACTCGACCAGGGACCGTGTTCAAGCGAGCCATCAGCGACTCGAGGTCGTTCTGGAGTGTCTCCCTGGGCCAGAGCGTTGAGTCGATGCGAGATGTGGCGACCTTCAGCCTTGCAAGATAGTCCACGACAGCTGCAACACGGGACTCCAGTCGGAAAACATTCATGGCAACTTCGTCGTTCACCGGAGAATTGACGGGGTCAAGGTTTGGTTCCAGCCGGCTAGTCTCTTCTTCAAAGTCTTGACAAAATTCTGCAAGGGCGATCACCGAGTCAAGGCAATGGTCGAATGGAAAAATTATAGTTGAAAATGATTGTTGAGCGTAAAGGTTTACCTTCAAGCATAAGGAACAGCTTCTTGGCAAGACCACTCAGGAAGGCGTCCAGATCATTTTTCTTCCCAAGAGCAGCTTTCAGATTGGTATTTTCTTGTTCAAGCTTGGTGACTGAAGCTAACTTCTCGTCAGCAAGCTTGATCTTCTCAGCTAGTTCAAGGTCTTTTTTCTGTTGGGCCTCCTTCACCTTACCTGCAAGTTACAGCAAGATCAGATTTTGAAACAAATAAAGGGAAAAAGCAGTCGTCGAAGTGTCACCAAACATACCTTTGGTCTCCTCCTTTGCCTTCGTCAGATTCTCCTGAACCAGCTTCAAATCCAGCTCGAGCTGAATGTGCTTGTTTTCCAGCTCAGTGTAGCGAGCCGCAAGGTCACAGGATCTCTGCGAAGAATCAATCGACTAAATGTCAAAGATAATTCACTTCCGAGTGGAAAAGGAAAAATCATGCGTTTCTAAGACTACAGCCGAATACAAGCATTCGACCGTAGTCTCGGGGACTACACCCAGTGGGTGCACTCAGCGTGCCCCCACTAATCCTATTGAAGACAGAGTCGACCAGTCGACCTCAAAAAAAACAAGATGTATTCTTTAAGACTGTAATCGACTGCAAGCAGTCGTCGCCATAGTCGAATGACGGAAAGACTGAACTTATAAAGCCTAAAGCCGACTGCTAGCAATCGACCTTAGCCTTGGGGACTACACCCAGTGGGTGCACTCAGCGTGCCCCCACCGGTTTGCGAAATCCATTCGCCATAGTCGACTGACGGAAAGACTGAACTTATTAAGCCTAAGGCCGACTGCCAGCAGTCGACCTTAGCCTTGGGGACTACACCCAGTGGGTGCACTCAGCGTGCCCCCGCTAACACGGAGTTTAAATCGACACACCCAGTGAGTGATTACTATAAATTCTGGAAAGAAAAGTTTTTGATAGCATATCCTAACAGAACAAGCGGTGGTCGACTGACCTGAACATTGCTTTGAAGGGCGGAACTGGCGTCGTAAGCTGCCTGGCTCGCATCCCGGATGGTCTTCAACTGCTCCATCATGATCCCTGCCTGGCGTATCGCCTCCTTCGCGGCGCCAGCTTAGTCCTCTGGGACGTGGTGCGTCGTGAAGAGGGAGGGCTGCAGAGCACTCGTCAGTGGATCTGCGAAGGACACAGTGTGTCAAGTGGTGTTCTCCTCCTCCGCGACCAGAGTCTCAGGCACCGTCACATCCTGGGGCACCCTGCCGGCAGACGCTTTCCTACTCCTTCTGTGCTTCAGCGGTTCCTCATCTTCATCATCATCAGGGAGAGTGATAACAACATTGGATGGAGCTACAGAAAAGAATCAGAATTAGAGATCATGAGTCAGTCGACTAGAAACGGTGTTAAGAGTATAGTACCAGGTTTTGAGGTTGCTGCGTCCTCCATCTCATGGTCGTCAGCCCGGGCTGAAGTCTCGGAAGTAGCAGCACTGCAACTCCAAAGAATCAGTTGACTAACTCCAGCGCCAACCAGAGATAAAGTTCGCACAAAACAAGAAGACTTAAGCAGCATGATTACCCTGATATGGTGGGGATGGACACCTTCATCTTCGGCAGGAGCTTGGTCGGCTTTGACGGGGCCGCCCTGGGCTGCTTCGATGCCTTTTCAGTCGGCGCCGGAGAGGTGGTCCGAGGGCGCTTGGTCGACTGTGTAACAGTCGCAACCCCCTTGCCACGTTCAGTCGCAGGGTCATGGACAAGCTTCGACCACCTTTCCGAGCGCGGTGGTGCGACCTCCTCCTCCTCTTCTTCATCCTCATCATCATCATCATCATCATCATCATCCTCAGCGGCGTCCGAGTCCCACTCCTCCTCCCGGCTCTCGCCCCCGCTCGCTTCTCCCTCCTCAGTCGGAGCCTGTGCTCCGTTGGGCATCGAGTACAGCTCAGTGAGGACCTGATAGACATCAAGACAAAGATCAGTCGACCGATCGGCAGAGAAAACAGAAATAAATGTGACAAGAATACAATGGGAAGTGGAGCAGACATACCTTGTTTGGATCACTGTGGTGGTCGAGTGGAGGAATCCTTCTGGCCCCGCGAGGGTTATCCTTGTTCCCAGTAACAGCGGCCATCCACCTTTCCAGAGTGGCATCGTCGACTGCTTCTGGATTGACCCGAGTCTCATCCTCAGTCCCGCGGTACAACCACATGCAATGGCTCCGGAACTGAAGAGGCTGGATACGACGCCTAAGAAAAACCTCCAGGAGATCCATACCCGTCACTCCCTCCCGAACCAACTGAACTACACGCTCCATCAGCATCTTCACGTCAGCTTTCTCCTCCGGAATCACCTTCAGAGAGGAGGGCTTGTTCACTCGGCCCATGGTGAACTGAGGGAGTCCACTCGACTGCCCCGGCGTCGGCTGATCCTGGCAGTAGAACCAGGTCGACTGCCAGCCTCTGACTGACTCGGGAAATGTCATGGCTGGGAAGGTGCTCTTGTTCCTCACCTGGATCCCCAGACCCCCACACATTTGGACAACTTGGGTTTTTTCGTCGCCTGGGCTCGCCTTCTTCACGGTCTGAGAGCGACACGTGAATATGTGCTTGAACAAGCCCCAATGCGGTCGACAACCCAGAAAACTCTCACACATGGACACAAACGCGGCAAGATAGGCGATAGAATTCGGGGTGAAGTGGTGGAGTTGCGCTCCAAAGAAGTTCAAGAAACCACGGAAGAAAATGCTCGGCGGCAAAGAAAATCCACGGTCGACATGGGTAGCCAGAAGCATGTACTCACCCTCTTCCGGCTGGGGCTGCCACTCTTTCCCCGGAAGCCTTGCAGCTCCATGAGGGATCAGGCCCTCGTTGGCCATGTCGAGGAGATCCGTCTCCGTGATGGTCGATTGGATCCAATCTCCCTGGACCCAGCCTTTCGGCAGGCGGGATCTAGACGAAGACCCGCCGTGACTGGTGGATCTCCCCTTCGCCTTCTCCGTCGCCGACGCCTTCTTCGCGCGTTCCAGCGCCGCCATCTTCTCCTTGACCATGGCTGCCGGCGAGACGCGCGAGGAGAAGTTGTGCGGAGGCGAGAGCGAGCGCGTTGGGCGGAGACGAAGGGAGCAGAGAGAGAATGTTGAGGCACTGCTCAAAAAACCCTCGCCGGGCGCGTTTATAAGATCCCTTCCGAGTGGATGACAGGTGGGCCCGGTCGATCTAATCATATCCTGAAACAGTTGCGCGGACGTGATACGTGGCGAAAAAAGCGGCGCGGGGATCGAGGCGTCTATGCCCTGTCCCATCCGAGCGCCGCGGTCCGCCCCGCTTCGCGCACTTCCCCAAATTTCGTATCCCGCGGAATCCGCGAACGGCAGATCGGTCTGCCAGACGCGGGATTTCCTGCGATCCGTCGCTCGGAAATCGGCGAAGTCCAAAAGATCACTCGATGAAGGAAAAGAATGGATCGAGTCGACTGAAGAAAAGTTGTTCACTATCAACAAAGAGATTTTTTGGTTCAAAACAACGCACGACCAGTATGCGAAGGCTAATCGGAAACAGCATCAACTCCTTCATCACTCAAGCCTCAATCCATTCGGGGGCTAATGATGGAGTCATGTACCTAGGGTAGGGTCACAGACCTGATCTAAGTACCCTGCCCAAGGACACCCTTAGAAGAGATCACCTTCCAGTCGACCTACGAGGGACTCACTCGACTGACTTGAAGGACTCGACCACGAAGACTCACTCGACCACCAGAAGGTCAAGAGGCACTCTGCACTGCAACGGTCTGTAATTAAGTAGACTTTATGATAGTAAAGACACTTTATGTGGGGCATTACCAGTAACGCCCCGGACTTAATGTACCTTAAACCCTTCATTACGTGGGTTGGCTGGGGTCCTGGCGCACTCTATATAAGCCACCCCCTCCACAGGCAGAGGGGTTCGGCACCCTGTAATCCATATACACATAATCCACTCGACCGCCTCCGGGCTCCGAGACGTAGGGCTTTTACTTCCTCCGAGAAGGGCCTGAACTCGTACATCTCTTGTGTTTACAACCTCTCCATAGCTAGGACCTTGCCTCTCCATACCTACCCCCCACTCTACTGCCAGATTTAGATCCACGACAACATCCCCCTGCATCCGCCTCGCAAAGCATCCCTCTCCCCCTTCCCGCCGACGAGCAAAGTGGCCGAGAGGTTTCCAGACGACGGTGAACGGCTTCGGCCGCCGCCATCTCCAAGAGCCGGAGGCGCGCCTCCTCTACGAGGCCGAGTACCGGGCGTCCCCCGACATGCGTGTGCCGGGGGCGTGGAGGCTAAGCGCCGGCGGTGTCCCGGTGCCATCCGTGCCCGAAGGGGCGGCACGGCGGGCCGAGATCGCCCGCATCCGCTCGTCCCTGACGGGGGAGCGGCAGAACGAGCCGAGGTACGTCGCCCACAGCGAAACGTTGTGGATGATGTACTTCGAGCGCCGCCGCCGAGAGCAGATCGCCTCCGTCAACGGCTTCATCCTGCACGGCCGCCTCAACGTCGAAGTGCGGCGCGAGTGGTGGGGCGTCCCAAGCCGCACCCTCGAGGCCGTCCTCGACCACATCGAGACCGGCAATGTGCCGCGCCTCGACTACCCGGAGCGGTCGTCCTTCTCTCGCCGCCGCGGCAGTTCCTAGACACCGCGGCGAATGGAGCTGACGTCCTCGTCGTCGGGTTCCGGCTCGCTCTCCTCCGGCTCGCCGGCTCTTCGTTTCGTCAAGCCAGAGCCGGAGGAGACACCGCAGCGGCGCCGCACCCGCAGCGGCGCCCTCGTCATCAACGAGGGTGCCCGCCCCTCCTGCGCTCCCTTCGCCTGGTCCGGCCGAAGCCCGAGCCGGGCCTGCTCCCCGTGAAGCCGGAGCACGTCGACATGGTGGCCCCCGACGACGAGGCCGCCCTAAAATGGGCGAAGGAGGACTACGTCCGTGAGCAGGTGCGCCACCGGCGCCTGGCATACGCGGAGCTCCAGGCCCGGTGCCGCGGGCGCGAGGAGGGCGGCGTCATCGTCCTCGGCAGCGACGAGGAGGACGCGGTCGGACCGTCCAACGCCCCGCCGCGCGTCGGCGACCCTGGGCAGGGGTGCAGCAGGGACGGCGGCGGCTCCGGTGGGGCGCGCGACGACGACGATCACGACGACGACGGCGACTACACCCGTTTCTACAGGCTTCTCGGCATGTAGATGGTTGGCTGTGGACGCGGCGCAATGGCTAGTTTGGCGTAGTTTGGGTGTAGTTTGGCATAGTTTGCATGCGTTACTTTTTTTTTACAAATTTCAATGAAATTTCGCGGAGTTCGTTCAGATCGCCAAGTTTGCACAAGTTTGTACATAATTTTGCCGAGCTCGCGCGATATTAGCGGCGATCTAGTGGGCGATGACCGGGAACGGACTCGCTTCCACGCGCCAAGCTTGCGCCGGTTCGTTCCGAGGCGGCTTTTTTTCGCCGCACTAGGGTGCCGAACGGTTGGAGATGCTCTTAGGCGTCAGCCTCTGTAACAACTCGCATTGACGCATCAGCACGCATGCGTTGACGAAATGGTCTCGCGAGCTTAGCTGCTTGTTTATCCATGCGTTAGTTAAGCACTACTCACTCCTTTGAGGTTAATATAAGAGTGTCAACATGCAACAGCTAACACGCATTATTGACGAAACTGGAGTGCATATGTGTCAATGCGAGCTGTTTCTCGGGTCACACCCGCCCTCCCTTTGAACTCCTCGGCGTGCCATCATCAGGGTTACTTGGCAATTTGTTACTGGCTAGGCTAGAATGATAGGGAATGATAACTCCATTCTGGTCATCAGATAGCTGTGCGACTTCGCGCACACATATAGTAGTAGTTTGTTTCAGATCACCGTCTCCCTGAAATGAAACCGCATCATCACATCAGTTAAGCTCCTTGTTGAACTGCAAAAAGATCTTATATTTGGCTACAAAGGTACTACCATTCAGGCCAAAAACTTGCGTACACAACAAAGTTTAAATCATTACGAAAAATTTGTCACATTCGCAACAGCATTTTTTCCTATTACTAATTCACAATCTAGCAACCAACTCGTAGCGAATACTAATACTCAGATCCCTGAACCACGCACGCGGGCCACTGCACATATATAGTGTCCACCTTGTATGCACACTAACATTATCAGGCATGCGATTCCCCTCGCAAATTATTCGGACCAGGGCAGAGACCCTAATTAGTTAGGCGATGCAACATCGCGTCAAATAAGTGCATGCACGTGCGATGGGTCCCCATAGGTAAGGTAACCCTGCAGCATGCAGCCACCAACTCCGTGTCTCAATTGCGACATCTGAGAAATCGCACCTGTTTTTGAACAGCTTCAGATACTGATCATGTCGAGACGACTGCTGGTTGCCGGTCGATTGTGTCATTCGTACGCTAGTATATGTATGCTTTGCTTCCTCAGTTTCTGTTGCTGATTAGACAATACATCAACATATGTGCACAGATTCATGGCACGGTAGATATGAAGCAAGAATGGACCTGATTGTAGAAGAATTAAATTAGGAAAATGAGTACAGTACTGTTGCTTGAACCCAAAGACTCTTTGCGTGACAAATCTAAGAGACGCATGACGATGAGTGGACACCGATTATTTATATTTATATGATGCCGGTGAAATGCCGCTTAAAGGCCAGAATTTTCATGTTCTTTTACACGCTATCAGTTAATATGGATTGCAGAGAGTAATAGTTACTTACACCGCGAAAAAACATCATCGTACGCTTGGCTGGAAGAATGACGACATGGGCGACGCACCTGTGGCCACCATGGATCGAGTGGTTTAGTGGTTACTTTCATGACCCGAGCTACTCCTAGAGAGCAGTAGCGAGTGCTAGACTTGTAGCTAGCTACCTCCACACATCGGATCGACCAGATGTTGCCGCAAGCATTCAATGTGTTCCCAAGTAGTAACTGTGGATGGAGAACTCCGGCCGGCGGGGGTCCATGGCTTCCTGATTTGGACGGCGAAGTCTTTCTCCGTTCACACGCCAACGAAGCAACACCGCCACCTTTACGCCGGTACGCGGCGTGCTCTCCTTCTCTCGTTATCCGCCGCTTCGATGCTCGATCGTGCATATATGGACCCCAAGGCTAGACCCAGACGATCCGTGGTTAGTTTGTGGTATGGAATAATTCTTGCCGCATGGCCGAATCAATTGGTCGATCTCGCTGCTGTAGCTTGTTTATCACGCGCTGAGATTTGGCATTGATGAATCAGGGTCAGCCTGCAACAGCTCGCATTGACGCTATCAGCACATGCGTGGACGAAATGGTGTCGCGAGCTTAGCTTGTTTATCATGCACGCTTAAGCACTACTACCTCCGTCCTAGTTTGTTATCCCTTTGTATTCTGTGTAAAATTTTGACCTTAAATTTAACAATCCAAATGTTAATGTATGTCATAAAAATAATATATTTGGACATACGAATCCAACGATATAATTCTTGATGGCATGCATTAATATTTTATTAGTGCTTTAATTAAAATTTGACACAAAATATAAAGAGGACTTATAAATCAGGACGGAGGTAGTACTGCTCTACGGTTAGGAGTCAACATGCAACAGCAGACATTGGCGAAAAACTAGAGTGCATATGCGTCAATGCGAGCTGTTTCTTGGGTCACGCCCACCCTTTGAATTCCATGGCGCACCATCATCAAGGCTCTTGACAAATTTGTTACTGGTTAGGCAGGGAATGATAACTCCATTTTTGGTCACCAGATAGCTATACTTAAGAGACTTCTGGCGCACATATAGTAGTTTGTTTCAGATCACATCACCCTAAAATGAAACCGCATCGTCACAACAGTTTAGCTCCGTATAGCATAGTACGATTCAGGCCAAGCACTTGCGTATATAAAAGTTAAAATCATTGCTCTCTCCCTTCGTTTCATAATACTTGTTGTGGTTTTAGTTCTACAAAACAACGGCCTACAACACCTACGAGATATTCTTCGCAACAGTATTTGTCCTATTACTAATCCAGAGTCTAGCAACCGACTCGTAGCAAATCAAACTCAGATCCCTGCACCACGCGGGCCACTGCACATGCATAGTATCCACCTTGTATGGACTTGCATTATGCGTCTCCTCGAAAAAAACATGGCACGATTTGGATGCATTATAGCAGCTGTGATTCCCTTAACAAAATTGGACCGTGGGAGAGACCATAATCAGTTTGTGCGATGCAACATCGCGTCAAATAATTAAGTGCGTGCACGTAGGACGTGTCTGAATTGCGACGTCTGAGAAGTCGCACCTGTTTTTGAACAGGTTCAGATACTGACGATGTGACTGGTTTGCCGGTCCATTGTGTCATTCGTACGCTAGTATATGTATGCTTCCTCAGTTTCTCTTGCTGATTAGACAATAGACCGACGTATGCACAGATCGATGGCCCGCAGGATACGGAATGGATGACGATGACAGGATACGGTTTACATGGTGCCGATCAATGGCCAGAATTTTCATGTTCTTCTACAAGTTATCTGTCCATGTCAATCGCCATTAATAAGCGTTGTTTTCTTTCTCGATCGCACGGGCATTAACTGCGGTCAAGTGGCAATGTTGCCAAGATCCTAAGCAAATACTCCTGTAGTACACATCCTAAGCAATACTGCCTAGCTAGGGTGAAAAGAACAGAAGGAGCGGGTATTGATTTCGCGAGAAGATAGATAAGGTTTCAACGGTACCTTTCGTTCTTTTGCTCTTGATCTGGACAGACCACTTTAATCCTTCGGTTTTGATACACGAAATTGGTACATCAGTATAATTAATCGAAGGAACCACTCTGAAGATTAGGCGAATGATTGTACTGGGAGCCAAATCCAAAATAGCTGATCCTGATGTGCAGACGAGACCAGCAATGGGAGGCCGCTCCGTGGCGTCCCGGATCGCACGGCGAGATCTTCCTCCGCCGCAAGGCTCCACCGGCGACGACAACGGCAGGCGTAAAGCTTCCCCCGAAAAGCCACGGCCCCTGATTCCTGTGTCTGCTAAAGGCCTAGCCGGAACGAGACAAGGCCAACGGGCTCACCGCCGTACGTACGCCGCAATCATTCGGCGACCGGCCAGCCAGCCAGCGAGGGAGCTAGTCCGATCTTCTTCCGTCCGCTTCTGGTCGTCGACGGGGAAGAGGACGAACGAATTAGGCCAGCGCTGTCGCGGCACGTTTGACGGATTAGCTTTCTGATTAGCAATTGCATTGTCACGTCGGTCTCCTTCCGGCCTCCTGGTCTGGCCAAACCGGCCGCTTGCATGCGTTGTATGCACATGTGATTCCGCATGGGATCCAGAGAGTTATATAGAAATGTACCTGGAAATTCGGGTGCATATATGACTGTGATTTTTACTGCTCACTGATCTTATCACGATTTATGGGAAGACGGACAGAACACGAAGCTAATTGTGAGTTTTCTGGGTTGTCAAAAAATATGTTGAAATTGTGTCGAATAATTTAAACAAGTATGTTACAGTTGGAATTTAAGTCGTACTTTAGATAGGGTACCGAGTGTTGTACATTTGTATCCAATATGCCTTCTATATAATGTGGGGTTAGATGCACAATCTAAATTATGCCAACATATATAAGAGCATCTCCAACAGGCGCCGAACGCGCCGCGCGCTAAAAACTGATTTGGCGCGCGCTCATCGTCTGGTTTGGCGCGGCGCGCAGCGTTTGCTCCAGCAGCCGCGCTAAAAAGCCCCCCGCGCGCGCAGCTCCAGCAGGCGCTATAAAAATGCAGCGCGCGCGCTCATTTTACAACATTTTTTAAATTAAAATTGCATAGATAAAAAAACGATACAAATATATTTTACATCGGTGCAACTACTACGGCATAGATAGATAGATAGTTCGACATATATAGATAGATAGATACTACTACGGCATAGATAGACAGATAGAAACTACTACGGCATACATAGATAGAAACTACTCCAAGTCGCTACCATCACCACCATCATCATCCTCGTCGGTGTCGTCCGAGGTTGAGAGCCATATGTCGTCCCAATGTTCATCGTTGGCCGTGAAGAACGACCTCCCGCCTGCTTGAACGATATCGCACTGCTCGTTCGCCAATGCCTTCCGCTGACGCCGGTCAGCCCGCTCCGCGCGGTGCCTTGCCGTCCTCTCCGCCCAGTAGGCACGCTCGTCGGCAACGTCCTCCGGGTGGCGGCGGCGCCACTCCGCCATGGCTCGCTCGTCCTCCTCGGCAACGAGGAGGCGGCGCTGCCGCCGAGCGTGGTCGGCACGGTCCATGTCAGTGGTGAGACACGGCGGAGGGGCGACACGCTGCGCCTGCTCGCGCGTGAAGACGTCCCGGAAGTTCATCTGCGACCGGGGCCTCTCCAAGCGCCACGCCGCCGAGTCGTACGCGCGGGCCGCCTCGTGCGCGCTCCGGAACATCCCGAGGCCGAGCCGGATGTCGCCGGCCCGTATCTCAGCGGAGTACCAGCCGTTGGGGCGCACGCGGACGCCGCGAAAGCCCGAAGCACCCCGGCGGCGCGGCGGCATGGCGGCGCGGTGGTGGCGCGGAAAGCGGCGAAGCAGCGAGGCGGCGAAGCGGCGAGGGGGAAGGCGCGTGGCTGTTCTGTGTGCGTGGCGAGCACGGGAATTTATAGGTGCACGCGAAGCGGCGCGTCAAATCTACCGCGCCGCATGCCGCTTTCTCCCCCGCGCGCGCAAAAGCTTCCCGCGCGCGGTAAGTTCCCGCCACTGCTGGAGCGCGCAGAACCAGCCGGCGCGCGCTAAAAACAACCTTTACCGCGCGGGTGCGCCTTTTGCCGCGCCTGTTGGAGATGCTCTAACAACATAGGCGCAAAGGGGGCTGGCGGCATGTGCCAGCGCCCGACAGGAGCAGAGACAGAAAATTAATATAATGGGTTCACTGAAAGATAACATAACGAATAGAAATACCATATCAGTTATTGCGTTAAAAACAAAATAGTGCTTTGACATACCAGTTGGGTGAAATTATGAAATCACTTGTTTAGCTATTGTAAACAGAATAGTATCGAAAGAACTTTATACCTTTAGGTAATCATCTTCCTAAAAACACTAAAAATGACAATTTAATCTGCCAAGGTTTAAAATAAATAATCAAGAAAAGGAAGCATGTAAATTAACTACCATTCTAGTGTCCGCTTTGTTAAGACAGATCATTTAAATTAGTTTCTCCTAGCATACATGACTTCAGACGCAACAACTATATTTGATGAACATTTCCTACATCTAATGGGTGGCCTCAAAGTGCATGTGTAGGTATCTAAATTCAGTGATAGACTTGTCTTCAAAAAAATATAGTTCCATAACCTAGATCGATCAAAGTTCTAGAAAAAATCAATTGAAAATTAGGGAAAAGGTATTACCACACTGGGTTCGGCTCCTCTACAGTTATGTTATTACTGTACCCGTGCAGTTACCTGTACAATTTGCTGTTCATTTCAATCGAAGGGCTCTCCTTTCTCCAGGTATCTCTGTCACAGCGTCGCCTTCCTCCTTCAGCCGCCTCCGACCTCCACTTCCTCAACCCGCTCTTCGGCGCGCGAGTACCCTCCCGTCGGCCGCCACGCCGGCCTTTGTCCACCCCAGCCACGCTGCAAATGAGCACCAAACATCCAAATTATGATGCTGCTTATAACTCCTTATGAAGAAGATGGCGTGGCCGCGATCATCCCACCAGCCAGGCTCCGGTACGAGCTCCACGAGAAGGTCATACTCATGTCCACGCTGCCCAAGCGCCGAAGAAGCAGACTGTGGCGCCAGAGTCAGGCCCTTAGAGCGGCTACGCTGGCATGCTCATCTGCCAGCCACTGTCCCTCATTGTCATCGACCCAAGCCGCCGACACGAGGTGGATGTTGCTTCAGCTGTGCTGCCGTTTGGTCCTCCTCTATCATGGTCGGCGCTGCTTTGGTCGATCGCGTCACCCTGCTACTGTGGCTCGCGGCATGCGTGCTCCATATCAGCGAAGGTATGGTCGGCAGGGACGAGATACCTCATGAACCTCTCGTCGCTCGGTGCAGCGGCTAGCTGCGCATATTATCAAATCCCGAACGGCCAAGTGCAAAGCATATAGTAGCATCGTAGAGATCCGCATGCACAATTGTATCTGTACGTGCAGGCGCACATTTTATCCCAAGAATTAGACGAGGACGTACATACCTAGCTATTGATACAAATAGAAGCCCCAGCTGGAGCATGCCAAGGCCGAGTTCTTTGAGTTCATCAGTGGACGGTGAACGCGGGCGGACAGCAAGAACGCTCGCTTCCTCATGAAGAAGACGTCGTTGTGACGAGAAGGATGGAGAGAAAGGAGAGCCCTTCGATTGAAATGAACGGTAGATTGTATAAGTAAGTGGCTCCTCTACAGTTATGTTACTACTGTATCCGTGCAGTTACTTCTACAATCTCCTACCGTTCTACAATCTACCGTGCGCCGCGAACAGCAGAATGCGCACTTCTGCTCCCCCGCGCCCCATTTTGACCAAACAATGTGCGCGAGACGCGCCCAACTTTTTTCATCTGCTTTTTCTTTTTTGCTTTTCTTTTCTAATCTCATTTTTTCTTCTTTAAGATAATTAACGAATACAAAAAATTCCAAATATCAAAGAAAGTACTAATTTAAAGAAATTATTGAAGAAATCATAAAATGTTCGTGAGTTCAAAAAAATATCTGGCAAATAATAAATAGTTGGTGCAATCGAAAATGTTCATGCAATTTAAAAAAGTTTCTTATTTTGAGAAAATGTTCGCATATTCAAAATATCAAAAACAATGTTCACTATTAAAAAAGCATAGTATATTAAGTAAATGTTCGGAATTTGACCAAGTGTTCGTGGATTCGGAAAAAATATGATTTTCTCAAAATAATGATTTCTTTTCCAATATGATCGTCCAATTTGAAAAAGGTTCATCGCTTAGGAAAATTTCCATGCATTCAAAGAAGATTCTGTTAGACTGCATCTATACGAGGACTCTTGTATACACCTGTATTTGTACTGTACCCTTTGGTACTCCTATATAATGAGATAGCCACACCCTGTTTAGGGTGTCGAGCAGTTTCCCAAACTATATGTTTTACATGGTATCAGATTAGGGTTTCGATGTCTTCCGCTGCCCTTGCCGCCGCCGCCGCCTCGGCCTCCTCCAACATCGACGTCGCCGCATGGGCCCAAGCACCGGCCTCCGTCGCCGCTCCCTCGTCGCCCTTCATGGAGTCCCGCCCGCTGGCTACGGCCTGGTGGTAGGCTCAACCGCCCGGCGGGACTCCCGCGGGTTAGATCGGATCGAGCGGGTCAGGCGGCCTGCCCCCGCCGGCTTCTTCCGGCGCTCCATCCTCGAACATGGCCCCTATGCTGCCGGGTCCTCGCGACCCTGCATCCGCGCCTGTCGCGGCCCCTCCGCCGTTCTACGGCGTGCCCTGGTATGGCGCCCCTGCACCGACCTTTGGCGCCATGCCGCCGTCCTCGTCGGCCTGGCCGGCGCCCTACGGCGCGCCGCCGGTGCAGCCCTATGCTGGGCCGTCGCACCCGGCCCCAGCCCTACATGGTGCCACCGTCGTCCTCGCTACCCTACGGGGTTGCACCCCCTGTGCCTTCCGGAGCCTCGACTGGCCCGGGTGATGGCTCTGTGGTTCCTGGCGCCTACCCTTCGTCGCCATACGCGGGCGCGTCTCTGGCGATCGCCCCTCATCCAGACACGAATCCTCTGCTGGGTTGCTATGCACCACCGGCGCTGGCTCATGCGGACCATGCGGTGGCGCCGTCGACGTTCTACTTCTCACACCTCCTTCTGGTGAAGCTTACGCCTGATACATCTCCAACGAATCTACTTTTCCAAACACTTTTGCCCTTGTTTTCGACTCTAATTTGCATGATTTGAATGCAACTAACCCGGACTGACGTTGTTTTCAGCAGAACTGCCATGGTGTTATTTTTGTGCAGAAATAAAAGTTCTCGGAATGACCTGCAAATCCACGGAGATAACTTTTGGAAAATATAAAAAATATTGGTGAAAGAATCAAGGCTAGGGGGGCCACACTCTGTCCATGAGGGTGGGGGCGCGGCCCCTCCCCCCTGGGCGCGCCCCCCTATCTCGTGGGCCCCCTGATGCTCCATCGACCTCAACTCCAACTCCATATATTCTGTTTCACGGAGAAAAAAATCAGAGAGGAAGTTTCATCATGTTTTACGATACGGAACCGCCGCCAAGTCCTAACCCTCTCAGGAGGGCTGATATGGAGTCCGTTCGGGGCTCCAGAGAGGGGGATTCGTCGTCGTCGTCATCATCAACCATCCTCCATCACCAATTTCATGATGCTCACCGCCGTGCGTGAGTAATTCCATCGTAGGCTTGCTGGACGGTGATGGGTTGGATGAGATGTAACATGTAATCAAGTTAGTTTTGTCAGGGTTTGATCCCTAGTATCCACTATGTTCTGAGATTGATGTTGCTATGACTTCGCTATGCTTAATTCTTATCACTAGGGCCCGAGTGCCATGATTTTAGATCTGAACCTATTATGTTTTCATGAATATATGTGAGTTCTTGATCCTATCTTGCAAGTCTATAGTCACCTATTATGTGTTATGACCCGACAACCCCGAAGTGACAATAATCGGGATACTTCTCGGTGATGACCGTAGTTTGAAGAGTTCATGTATTCACTATGTGTTAATGCTTTGGTCCGGTACTCTATTAAAAGGAGGCCTTAATATCCCTTAGTTTCCATTAGGACCCTGCTGCCACAGGAGGGTAGGACAAAAGATGTCATGCAAGTTCTTTTCCATAAGCATGTATGACTATATTCGGAATACATGCCTGCATTACATTGATGAACTGGAGCTAATTCGGTGTCACCCTATGTTATAACTATTACATGATGAATTGCATCCGACATAATTATCCATCACTAATCCAATGCCTACGAGCTTTTCACATATTGTGCTTTGCTTATTTACTTTATCATTGCTACTGTTACAATTACTACAAAACTGCTATCGTTACTTTTGCCACTGTTACCATTGCTATCGTACTACTTTGCTACTAAATACTTTGCTGCAGATACTAAGTTATCCAGGTGTGGTTGAATTGACAACTCAACTGCTAATACTTGAAAATATTTTTTTGGCTCCCTTGTGTCGAATCAATAAATTTGGGTTGAATACTCTACCCTCGAAAACTGTTGTGATCCCCTATACTTGTGGGTTATCAAGACTATTTTCTGGCGCCGTTGCCGGGGAGCATAGCTCTAATCTTTGAGTCACTTGGGATTTATATCTGCTGATCACTATGAAGAACTTGAAAGATCAAAGAACTAAAATTTATCCCTCAACTACGAGGGGAGGTAAGGAACTGCCATCTAGCTCTGCACTTGATTCTCCTTCCGTTATGAGTAAACTTGCGACACCTAAACCTGCTTCTGCTATTAATTCTGATATGTAGCATGTTATTGATGATGCTACTTCTACTATGCATGATACTTGTGATGAAACTACTTCTATGCTTGATACTACTGTGCAATTAGGTAAATTTCTTGATGAACGACTTGCTAGAGCTAGGGAGAATAAAATTATTGAAACTGATAATATTGCTGATAGTGATGATGAAGGTTCTCCCCCTAAGTATGAATTGACTGTTGTTCCCGAGGGTTATGTTATGGATGAAGAAACTGCTAGAGATTTTCTTGCTTGCAATGATAGATCAGATCTTAAGAAATTATTAGCTAAGCTGAAACAGAAAACTCTGAATGCCAGAATGAAATATGACCCTACTTTTGCTACCTCACATATCTTTGTTACTTATAAGGATTATGAATTCTCTGTTGATCCTGAGATAATTACTTTAGTTGAATCTGATCCTTTCTGTGGCACTAAATGTGAAACTGTTATGGCACATCTTACCAAGTTAAATGATATAGCCACCATGTTTACTAATGATGAGAAGTCTCGCTATTACTATATCCTTAAGATATTTCCGTTCACATTAAAGGGTGATGCTAAAACTTGGTTTAATTCTCTTGATCCTGATTGTGTGCGTAGTCCCCAAGATATGATCTATTACTTCTCTGCTAAATATTTCCCTGGTCATAAGAAACAAGTTGCCTTCCGGGAAATATATAATTTTGTGCAAATCGAAGAAGAGAGTCTCCCACAAGCTTGGGGGAGGCTTCTCCAATTACTTAATGCTTTCTCTGATCATCCTCTTAAGAAAAATGAAATACTTGATATATTTTATAATGGACTAACCGATGCTTCCAAGGACCACTTGGATAGTTGTGCTGGTTGTGTTTTCAGGGATAGAACAGTCGGCCAAGTTGAATTGTTATTGAATAATATTTTGACTAATGAAAATAATTGGACTCTTCCTGAGCCAATTCCCGAGCCAATTGGGCCAATTCCTAAACCAACTCCGAAGAAGAGGGGTGTTCTATTTCTCAGTCCTGACGATATGCAAGAGGCAAAGAAATCAATGAAAGAAAAAGGTATTAAAGCTGAAGATGTTAAGAATTTACTTCCTATTGAAGAAATACATGGTCTTAATATACCACCTATTGAAGAAACACATTCTCTTGATAACCCGACACAGGTAGTGAAGGTAAATTCTCTCTATAGATATGATAAAGTTTAAATCCCATCTACTAAATTTCATAGCCAATGCTTGGATGAATTTGAGGACTTTATGGATAAACAAGCAAATTTCAATGATTATGTTAGTAGGCAGTTGAAAAATAATGCTTATATGGTTGGACGCTTGAGTGATTATATGTCTAGAGTTAAGGGTGAACTTAAACTCACCAGTAAACATGTCTCTATGGTCACCACTCAAGATGAACAAGTACTTAGGGCTCAGAATGAATTGCTTGATGAATTAAATAATAAACATGACTTTGCTGTTAGAGTGGCTACTAGAACTGGTAAAATGACTCAGGAACCTTTGTATCCTGAAGGCCACCCTAAGAGAATCGAGCAAGATTCTCAGAAAAATAATTTAGATGCTCCTAGTTCTTCTAAAAAGAAGAAAAGGAAAGATGATAGGACTTTGCATGCTTCTAGTGAACCTAATGAAGAAACACCTGAGAATCCTAATGATATTTTTATGTCTGATGATGAAACACAATCCGGAGATGAACATGAACCCGATGATAATGCCAATAATGATGTTCATGTAGATGCTCAACCTAGTAGTAACAATGATATAGAAATTGAACCTCCTGTTGATCTTGATAACCCACAATCAAGAAATCAATGTTATGATAAGAGAGACTTTGTTGCAAAGAAACATGGTAGGGAAAGAGAAACCATGGGTTCAGAAACCCATGCCTTTTCCTCCTAAACCATCCAAGAAAAAGGATGATGAGGACTTTGAGCGCTTTGCTGAAATGATTAGACCTATTTTCTTACGTATGCGCTTAACTGGTATGCTTAAAACAAACCTTTATGCTAAATACATGAAAGATATCATTACAAACAAAAGAAAAATACCTGAAGCTGAAATCTCCACCATGCTTGCCAACTATACCTTTAAGGGTGGAATACCTAAGAAACTTGGTGATCCCGGAGTACCCACTATACCATGCTCCATCAAAAGAAATTATGTTAAAACTGCCTTATGTGATTTAGGAGCCGGTGTTAGTGTTATGCCTCTTTCCTTGTACCGTAGACTTGAATTAAGTAAGTTGACACCTACTGAGATATCTCTGTAAATGGCTGATAAATCAACTGATATACCTGTCGGCATTTGTGAGGACGTGCATGTTGTTGTTGCGAATGTTACTATCTTAACAGACTTTGTCATTCTTGATATCCCCGAGGATGACAGTATGTCGATTATCCTTGGTAGACCCTTTTTAGACACTGCAGGTGCTGTTATTGATTGCAACAAAGGCAATGCCACCTTTCATGTTAATGGTAATGAGCATACAGTACACTTTTCGAGAAAACAACCCTAAGTTCACAGCATAAATTCTATTGGGAAAATTCCATCAATAATTATTGGAGGTTTTGAATTTCCTCTTCCTACTGCAAAGAAAAAGTATGATATTCTTATTATTGGGGATGTTCATATCCCCTTTGAGGTAACATAGTGCCACTTCGAAATTTCTCCGGTTCCATGTGATTCGGAATGAGTTTGGTAACAGGATTTGATCAACCTTGTTAGTGGATTCCTTTTGATGATCATGAGATGGATGAAACTAGAAGGCACCATCTTCTGTACCCTCTCTTTACTTCGTGTTACTTAGAATAAATAAAGTAGAAATAGTATATTTTGCCTGTGTTTTGAATTATCTATGCAATAAAAAATATCCTGAAAATAAAAGTTCTCCAAATGCCATGCCAATTTAATATGATTTTTTCTAGAATATTTGAGAATATTTGGCACTGAGAACACAACAGGGGGAGCAAGCACCTGGCCACGAGGGTCCAGGGCGCACCCACCCCTACAGGGCATGCCCCCCTGCCTCGTGGGACCCACGGTGGCTCCCCTCCACTTATTCCTGCACCCACACCCTCCATCTTCCTCCCAAAAAAATCCCCATCCATCTCAAGCACGAGTTCTAGCTCGTTTTGCTGCAATTTTCGATCTTCTTGCTCAAAGCTCCATTCACAAAACTGCTTTGGGAGATTGATTGCTTGGTATGTGACTCCTCCAATGATTCAATTAGTTTTTGTTCTAGTGCTTTATTCATTGCAAATTCTTACTGCCTTGGTGACCCTGTTCTTGAGCTTGCATGTTAAATTTATGAGGTCTCAAGTAATTCTAATGTATGATATAGGCTCTAGGCACTTATGGGAGTAGTTGCTATCAATTATATTGAGTTTATTTCACTTTTATTTTGAGTCACTAAAATTTCAGAAATATTGCAGAAAAAGAAATATGTTCAGGAAAATGTACCGAGGTGGATCTTCAAGGAAGAAAGGACCCCGGCTCGCGATACGTGAGCTGGATGACAAACCACCAAGGGAAGCTGATGTGCGGCCCTATGAATGGCCGTCAGAACCGTTTATGATTGCAGCGGGTATCAAGGATGAATTCGATGCTTATGTGCGTAATGCTGACCTTGAGGAATTCATGCAAGATAAGTGCCCGCAATACCAATACTTAACTGATTCATTTGTGAGAAGGTTTAAATTTACATCTTCGCGCAATTCTCAAAGTGTCATGTTTGATATTTATGATAAATCATATACCATGGACCTAGAAGATTTTACTACTGCTTGCAAACTCCCGTAGTGGGGAAGTGTTAGTGAACCTAGTAAATCTGAATATAAAGACTTTCTTGCTAGTATCACTGTGGGAGAATCTAGGGAAATAACACAAGCTACCATAGGGAGCATTCATTTTCCTTCTATACATTATTTTGCTCTCTTCATTGGTAGATGCATTAGCGGTAACGATGAAGCATGTCACATGTGTGTTCCTGATCTTTGTGTTCTCAAGAGTGATGTATTAGGTGATAAACAATACAACTTGGGGGCAATTGTTGCACGTAGGTTGCATCATAATGGTTTAGCTGGAGACTTTTTTGGAGGAATTTATGCAACCCGTGTGGCTAATTATCTTGATATACCTATACATGAAAATGATACGGAGTTGCTTCCTGCTTATTTAGATTATAATGCCATGGTTAGTCATCATTTTCTTGAGAGGAATGAACAATTCCTCCAATATCGACTAATCTTTGACAGACGTCGTGCTGTCCATATTACTCTCCCTGCTCCTACCCTTTTTGATTATAAGGCAAAATGAAGATATGTTGTCACCAGGGAGGAGGCAAACGAGTACGAGCCAAGAGCGGAGGCAGCCCGCCGCCAGGCTGCAGCTCAGGAGGCAATGACTGCTGCATCTCAGTATGACCCCAGTTACAACTACGGATACTAGCTAGGCTACCCATGGCCATAGACCAACTTAGGCCAAAAGCCTAAGCTTGGGGGAGTACGTATTCCTCACCGACTTTTCATTCATGTTCACACACTCATTCTAGTGTCGGTGCTCATACACTTTCATTGTACTATCCATGCTAGTTTAATTTCTTTTTCTAGTTTTCTTCTTGTGTGTTAGATAAACCTTAAGAAAACCCAAAAAAATAGTTAGTTTAATTTCCATGCCTGTAGTAGTAATAACTAAAAGAAGAAAACCCAAAAAGATTTCTCATTCTTCTTTTGCTTGTTGGGAGCTTTCCCGTGTAAATAGTTTTATTTCTTTTCTTTTCTTTGGGGGTCAAGAGTAGAAGACCATAATGAAAATGTCTAGTGGCTCTTATATGCATGATTGTTGATTCAACCAAGAGCCCATATTATCTTGTCTTCTCCCTTGAATTGAATGCTTGCAGATTCTAGCTTAGTCCAATGCACGTACACTCTTATTATTATACACATCGTTCGGTCGTACAAGTGAAAGGCAATAATGATGATATATGATGAAATTGTTGGGATGAGAGAAGCTGGTATGAACTCGACCTCTCTTGTTTTTGTAAATATGATGAGTTCATCATTCCTAATTCAGTCTATTATGAATAAACATGTTTTCAATGACAATTAGAGATTATAGTTGCTTATGCCATGCTTAATTAGCTAGGAGCTTATAATGGTTTACCTTGCGTGCCAACATGCTATTAAAATGGTTGTGATGTGGTATGATAGGGTGGTATCCTCCTTTAAGTGAATTGAGTGACTCGACTTGGCACATGTTCATGCATGTAGTTGAAACAAAAATCAACATAGCATTCACGATATTTATGTTCATGGTGGATTATATCCTACTCATGCTTGCACTCGGTGTTGATTAATTTTAATGCATGTTCATGACTGTTGTCGCTCTCTCAGTTGGTCGCTTCCCAGTCTTTTGCTAGCATTCACTTGTACTAAGCGGGAATACTGCTTGTGCATCCAAACTCCATAAACCCCAAAGTTATTCCATATGCGTCCACCATACATTCCTATATGCGGTATTTACCTGCCGTTCCAAGTAAATTTGTATGTGCCAAACTCCAAACCTTCAAATGAAATTCTATTTTGTATGCTCGAGCAGCTCATGTTTCAACTAGGGTTGTCTGTATCTTCCATGCTAGGTGGGTTATTCTCAAGAGGAGTGGACTCCGCTCCTCATTCACGAGAAAATGGCTGGTAGCCGGGATGCCCAGTCCCATGATCAAAAAGATCAAAGCAAATCAAAATAATTAAACAAAACTCCCCCAGGATTGTTGTTAGTTGGAGGCACTCATTGTTTCGAGCAAGCCATGGATTGATGCTTGTTGGTGGTGAGGGAGTATAAACTTTACCATTCTGTTTGGAAACCGCCTATAATGTGTGTAGCATGGAAGATATCGAGATCTCATAGTTGGTATGTTGACAGTGAAAGTATACTGCTCAAAATGTTATTTATCTCTCTATTTTAAAATCGAGCTCTGGCACCTCTACAAATCCCTGCTTCCCTCTGTGAAGGGCCTATCTATTTACTTTTATGTTGAGTCATTATCCTCTTATTAAAAAGCACCCGCTGGAGAGCACACTGACATTTGCATGCATTACTATTAGTTTATATCGGGTATGACTTGACTGGATCTCTTTTACCATGAATTACAATGTTTAGTCAGTCCTTGATCTTTAAAGATGCCCTGCATTTATGTTTTGCGGTCTCACGAAGGGCTAGTGAGATACCATCTTGTTATATCATATTATGATTGTTTTAAGAAAGTGTTGTCATCCGAGTTTTATTATTATTGCTCGCTAGCTGATTATGCCATTGATATGAGTAAACATGACACCTAAGTGTTATTTTGAAAATGGTTAGTTCATAATCTTTGCTGAAAACTTGAATGTTGGCTTTACATATTTACAACAACAAGAGCAAATAGAGTTTGTAAAAGTTTTTATTTATCACTTTCAGTTTGTCAACTGAATTGCTTGAGGACAAGCAAAGGTTTAAGCTTGGGGGAGTTGATACGTCTCCAACGTATCTACTTTTCCAAACACTTTTGCCCATGTTTTGGACTCTAATTTGCATGATTTGAATGGAACTAACCCGGACTGACGTTGTTTTCAGTAGAACTGTCATGGTGTTATTTTTGTGCAGAAATAGAAGTTCTCGGAATAACCTGCAAATCCACGGAGATAACTTTTGGAAAAGATAAAAAATATTGGCGAAAGAATCAAGGCTAGGGGGCCCACACCCTGTCCACAAGGGTGGGGGGTGCGCCCCCTCCCCCTGGGCGCACCCCTGTCTCGTGGGCCTCTTGATGCTCCACCGACCTCAACTCCAACTCCATATATTTCGTCTCGCGGAGAAAGAATTAGAGAGGAAGTTTCATCACGTTTTACGATACGGAGCCGCCGCCAAGCCCTAAAACCTCTCGGGAGGGCTGATCTAGAGTCCGTTCGGGGCTCCAGAGAGGGGGATTCGTCGCCGTCGTCATCATCAACCATCCTCCATCACCAATTTCATGATGCTCACCGCCGTGCGTGAGTAATTCCATCATAGGCTTGGTGGACGGTGATGGGTTGGATGAGATTTACCATGTAATCAAGTTAGTTTTGTTAGGGTTTGATCCCTAGTATCCACTATGTTCTGAGATTGATGTTGCTATGACTTTGCTATGCTTAATGCTTGTCACTAGGGCCCGAGTGCCATGATTTCAGATCTGAACTATTATGTTTTCATGAATATATGTGAGTTCTTGATCCTATCTTGCAAGTCTATAGTCACCTATTATGTGTTATGATCCGACAACCCCGAAGTGACAGTAATCGGGATACTTCTCGGTGATGACCATAGTTTGAAGAGTTCATGTATTCATTATGTGTTAATGCTTTGGTCCGGTACTCTATTAAAAGGAGGCCTTAATATCCCTTAGTTTCCATTAGGACCCCGCTGCCACGAGAGGGTAGGACAAAAGATGTCATGCAAGTTATTTTCCATAAGCACGTATGACTATATTCGGAATACATGCCTGCATTACATTGATGAACTGGAGCTAGTTCTGTGTCATCCTATGTTATAATTATTACATGATGAATTGCATCCGACATAATTATCCATCACTGATCCAATGCCTACGAGCTTTTCACATATTGTTCTTTGCTTATTTACTTTACCGTTGCTACTGTTACAATTACTACAAAACTGCTACCATTACTTTTGCCACTGTTACCATTGCTATCATATTACTTTGCTACTAAATACTTTGCTGCAGATACTAAGTTATCCAGGTGTGGTTGAATTGACAACTCAACTGCTAATACTTGAGAATATTTTTTGGCTCCCCTTGTGTCGAATCAATAAATTTGTGTTCAATACCCTTCCCTCGAAAACTGTTGCGATCCCCTATACTTGTGGGTTATCAATGTCGTATAATTATTTGTCATGGTGGGCCCAGGTGCTGCCTCTCCTTCGCAGCCGTTACTTGGAGGGATACGTCGATGGCTACATCCCGTGTCCGTCGCCATACCATCCGGCGCATCACGTGTGGGTGGCCCAGGACCAGGTGATCCTCTCCGCTATTCAGTCATCGCTTTCTCCGAGCGTGTCGTCGCTGGTCATCTTCGCTGCAACGTCGCAAGATGCTTGGTCGGCGCTTCACAGCAGCTTCGCCTCCCAATCTCAGGCGCATGCTCATTCTATCCGCACCGAGTTGGGGGAGACTAAGCTCGGCAGTCTCACCATCACTGAGTACTTAACCAAGATGTCTGGCCTCGCCGACACCCTGGCCTCGATTGGTCAACCACTTGGAGATGAGGATTTCAGCACCCACATGCTCAACGGCCTTGATGATGACTATGGCAATCTCATTGAGAACATTCATAGTCGTGAGGCACCACTTCCGCTGCGAGAGCTCTATGTGCATCTTCTTGGTCGTGAACAGCGCATCAAAAGCGCGTCAAGCTTCTCCGAGTTTTGTCTCTGCCAACGCCGTGACCCGTGGTAAGCCACAGAAGCCGTCGCCGCTCGGTGGGAAGCCGGCGCCCTCATCCCCGCAGGCTCCGCGAGGCGCCGCGCCGTCCATCATTGGCGGTACCAGGCCGGTGGCTTGTTGTCCCAGCTGCCGCGCTCAGCAGGCCTGTCAGCTGTGTGGCCTTGAGCGTCACATCACCTCTTGCTGTCATCGATGCTACAAGCAAGATTTTCTCGGCCTGGGAAATAATGGCAAAGGGAATGAGAAACAGGCTGCTGTGGTGACGAGTCATGAACATGGGCGCACTCCATCTTACTCCATTGATCCTACATGGTACATGGACACGGGAGCCACAAACCACCTCACCAACGAGATGGCTAAGCTTTCCACTCAGGAGTCGTATCGTGGTCATGATCAGGTGCACACCACCAATGGAGCAGGTATGTGCATCTCCCATGTTGGTCAGGCTTCACTCCCTGCACATAATTGTCGAAAACTGCATCTTTCCAATGTTGTTCGTGTTCCCACTGCTACACGTAGTTTGTTGTCTATTCCTCAACTTACTCGTGATAATAATGTCCTTGCTGAGTTTCACCCTTTTCGTTTCTTTATCAAGGATCAGGACACGAGGACCGTTCTGCTTAGTGGTCGTCTTCGCCATGGTTTATATGCACTTGACGCGCCGCCCACATCTCCTATGCAGTCTTCTCCTCAGGCGTTCAACTGTATTCCTGTGTCACCTACACATTGGCATGCACGCCTTGGTCACCCTGCTGCTCCTATAGTTCGTCATGTGCTACATCATCATGAACTACCGGTTGTGTCCAATAAAACTGTTGAAACTATTTGTGATGCCTGTCAGTAGGGCAAGAGTCATCAGCTTCTGTTTTCAGAGTCTAGTCGTGTTGTGAAACATCCTCTTGAGCTTGTGTTTTCTGATGTATGGGGTCATGCCCAAATGTCTGTTAGTGGCCACAATTATTATGCCAGTTTCATTGATGCTTATAGCCGGTTTACTTGGCTTTATCTTATTAAGTGAAATTTTGATGTGTTCGATATTTTTATTCAGTTTCAAGCACACGTTGAGCGTCTCCTTAAGCATAGAATTATCCATGTTCAATCCGACTGGGGGGTGAATACTACAACCTCAACACGTTCTTCAACAAACTTGGGATTTCGCATCGTGTGTCTTGTCCTCATACACATCAGCATAATGGAACCGTTGAACGTAAGCATCTACATCTTGTAGAAACTGGTCTCACTTTGCTAGCTCATGCCTTCGTTCCGTTTAGGTTCTGGAGTGATGCTTTCTCCTCGCCTGTTTTTTCATCAATAGGCTTCCCTCACGACTCCTGAATATGAAAACCCCACTTGAACTCTTGCTCCATGAAATTCCAGATTACACATTCCTCAAAGTGTTTGGGTGTGCATGTTGGCCCCATTTGCGTCCATACAACAAATGTAAGCTAGAGTTTCAGTCTAAAAAGTGTGTTTTTCTTGGGTATAGTTCCCTTCACAAAGGGTATAAATGTATGCACGTTCCCATCAATCGCGTCTTCATATCTCATGATGTCGTATTTGATGAGAATGTGTTCCCCTTTCATGCACTTCCGACCAACTCTGACACTCCTATGCCACATGTTCACTCTACCACACCCTCGCCTGATCAATTTGTGGATGTTGTAAATACTCCTGTGTTGCTTCCTAATCATGATGCAGGTATTGGATGTGGTGCTCATCTTGAGCTGCTTGATGAACATGCGCCGGAAGATGTTTTAGAACGGGATGTGGGTCGTATGCATGGGACATGCATAGCGGGTGGCGCCCGACAGCCTGTGGAGGCTGCACCCGCAGTCAACCCGTGGCGCCGCTCTCGCTTGCGGCCACCCCGCGAGTGTCGCTCCCACCGGGCCTGGTGGTTGCCTCACCTGGCCCATCACCCGACCCAGTGGCTGGGTGTCCTGCTCCAACTGCCGCCTCGCCCGACCCAGCTACTGGGTCCCCTGCGTCGGATGACCCGGCTCTGGATGGGCCGGCCGCATGTGGCCCAACACCACCTGCATCCCCGTTGTCAGGTGACTCTGGCACCGGCTCGCAGGGATTTTCGGCCTCGCCTCTTCTGATGCCGTCCTCTGCATCGACTTCGGCATCGTCAGCACAACCCACTGTTGTTGCTCTTCGTCCTCGAACACGCAGCCGAACGGGTATTTTTCAGCCAAAGCAACGCACTGATGGGACCGCCGCATGGCTCGCTGCTTGAATGGCTCATATTGCTGCAGATCCTATTGCTGAGCCTCGCCATTTTCAGGTTGCATTGGGTATTCCTCACTGGCGTGCCGCGATGGAACAGGAGTTTCAGGCCCTGCTGAAGAATGACATTTGGCATCTTGTTCCTCCAGTGACTGGTGTTAACGTTATTGATTCTAAGTGGGTTTTCAAAGTCAAGAGACATGCTGATGGGTCTATTGAGCGCTACAAGGCCAGGCTAGTTGCCAAAGGTTTCAAACATAGGTATGGTCTTGATTATGAAGAAACATTCATTCCAGTTATCAAGCCCACTACTATTCGTTTGTTGTTGTCTCTTGCCGTTACTCGCGGATGGTTTCTTCGTCAGCTTGATGTGCAGAATACTTTCTTGCATGGAGTTTTGGAGGAAGAGGTTTATATGCATCAGCCGGAGGGTTTTGTGGATCCTGCACGTCCTCATCATCTCTGTCGTCTTGTTAAGGCGCTATATGGACTTTAACAGGCTTCCCGTCCGTGGCATGCTCGTCTTGGCTCTGTTCTTCGGGCGCTGGGGTTTCTTCCCTCCACAGCTGACACGTCATTGTTTCTTCTTCAGCGTCCTGGGGTTATGATGTATCTACTGGTTTATGTTGATGATATCATCCTCATCAGTTCCTCCAATGCTGCTGCTGATCGTCTTGTGGATGCCTTGAGTGGTGATTTTGCTGTCAATGACTTAGGTGCTCTTTACTTTTTCCTTGATCTGGAGGTTTCGCGGTCTTCTGCTAGGTTGACTCTTACTCAGAAGAAGTATTCTCTAGACTTGTTGCGTCATGCTAGCATGCTGAAGTGTAAACATGCGATCACTCCGATGTCTGCTACTGATCGGCTCTCTACTCTTGATGGAGATCTTCTTCCACCTGATGATGCTACCGAGTATCGCAGTCTTGTTGGTGGTCTGCAGTATCTTACTATCACCAGACCCGATGTTTCCTATGCAGTCAACCATGTCTGTCAGTACCTCCATGCACCCAGGATGTCTCATTGGTCAGCTGTGAAGCGTATCCTCCGTTATATCTGCCTCACTGCTTCCTATGGTTTGCTTCTCCGGCCAGAACCATCTTGTGAGATCTCAGCATTTTCAGATGCAGATTGGGATGGCAGTCCTGATGACAG
Organism: Triticum aestivum; assembly: GCF_018294505.1. Classification (NCBI taxonomy): domain Eukaryota; kingdom Viridiplantae; phylum Streptophyta; class Magnoliopsida; order Poales; family Poaceae; genus Triticum; species Triticum aestivum. Next base: position 601,648,286 of record NC_057804.1, read on the forward strand.
GCGATCCACAGGGGTATATGCAGTGTTTCTTTGTCCTAACTTGATCGCCTGGAATGCTCGCAAGCAAGCTATGGTGTCTCACCGCAGTACTGAAACTGAGTACAAAGCAGTTGCTGATGCGACTGCTGAGATCATATGGGTTCAGTCCTTTTTGAGAGAATTGAGTCTCTCCTGCTCATCCTCCAGTTCTTTGTTGTGACAATATTGGTGCTACTTATCTTTCGTCAAATCCGGTGTTCCATGCTCGGACGAAACACACTGAGTTAGACTATCACTTTGTTCGGGAACGCATTGTTGGAAATATGCCCTAGAGGCAATAATAAAATGGTAATTATTGTATTTCCTTGTTCATGATAATTGTCTATTATTCATGCTATAATTGTATTGACCAGAAACCGCAATACATGTGTGAATACATAGACCACAACATGTCCCTAGTGAGCCTCTAGTTAACTAGCTCGTTGATCAATAGATGGTCATGGTTTCCTGACCATGGACATTGGATGTCATTGATAACGGGATCACATCATTAGGAGAATGATGTGATGGACAAGACCCAATCCTAAGCATAGCACAAGATCGTGTAGTTCGTTTGCTAAAGCTTTTCTAGTGTCAAGTATCTTTTCCTTAGACCATGAGATTGTGCAACTCCCGGATACCGTAGGAATTCTTTGGGTGTACCAAACGTCACAACGTAACTGGGTGGCTATAAAGGTGCACTACGGGTATCTCCAAAAGTGTCTGTTGGGTTGGCACGAATCGAGACTGGGATTTGTCACTCCGTGTGACGGAGAGGTATCTATGGGCCCACTCGATAGGACATCATCATAATGTGCACAATATGATCAAGGAGTTGATCACGGGATGATGTGTTACGGAACGAGTAAAGAAACTTGCCGGTAACGAGATTGAACAAGGTATCGGCATACCGACGACTGAATCTCGGGCAAGTACTATACCGGCAGACAAAGGGAATTCTATACGGGATTGATTGAATCCTTGACATCGTGGTTCATCCGATGAGATCATCATGGAACATCTGGGAGCTAACATGGGTATCCAGATCCCGCTGTTGGTTATTGGCCGGAGAGTTGTCTCGGTCATGTCTGCATGGTTCCCAAACCCGTAGGGTCTAGACACTTAAGGTTCGATGACGCTAGGGTTATAGGGAAGGTATGTACGCGGTTAACGAATGTTGTTCGGAGTCCCGGATGAGATCCCGGACATCATGAGGAGTCCCGGAATGGTCCGGAGGTGAAGATTGATATATTGGACATAGGGTTTTGGAGTCCGGAAGTGTTCCGGAGGTACCGGGTGATGACCAGCATGACCGAAAGGTGTTTCAGGAGCCCCGGCAAGTGTTGGGGGGCTTCATGGGCCAAGGGAAGGGGGAAAACCATTCCACTAAGGGGTTGTGCTCCCCCCTCACCTATTCCCATGTGACCAGGGGGTTTGGGGCGCCCCATCTAGGGTTCCCACCTCCTGGCTTGGGGGCGAAGTCACCCAAAGGGGAGATCCCATCTACACTGGCCGCCGCCCCCCCTAGGGGAAACCCTAGGGCGCCTCCCCCTCCCCCTTGCCCCTATATATAGTGGAGGTTTTGGGGCTGCCCAACACGCGCGTCTTTCTCTCCCAAGGCGCAGCCCTACCTCTCTCCCTCCTCGTCTCTCGTAGTGCTTGGCGAAGCCCTGCTGGAGTACCGCGCTCCTCCACCACCACCACACCGTCGTGCTGCTGCTGGACAGAGTCTTCCCCAACCTCTCCCTCTCCCCTTGCTGGATCAAGGCATGGGAGACGTCATCGGGCTGCACGTGTGTTGAACACAGAGGCGCCGTTGTTCGGCGCTTAGATCGGAATCAACCGCGATCTGAATTGCTATGAGTATGACTCCTTCATCCGCGTTCTTGTAACGCTTCCGCTTAGCGATCTTCAAGGGTATGAAGATGCACTCCCCTCTCTCTCGTTGCTAGTCTCTCCATAGATGGATCTTGGTGATGCGTAGAAAATTTTGAATTTCTGCTACGTTCCCCAACAGTGGCATCATGAGCTAGGTCTATTGCATAGATTCTATGCACGAGTAGAACACAAGTTGTTGTGGGCGTTGATTTTGTTCTATATGCTTACCGTTACTAGTCCTATCTTGTTTCGATGGTATTGTGGGATGAAGCGGCCCGGACCGACCTTACACGTACACTTACGTGAGACAGGTTCCACCGACTGACATGCACTTGTTGCATAAGGTGGCTAGCGGGTGCCAGTCTCTCGCACTTTAGTCGGATCGGATTCGATGAAAAGGGTCCTTATGAAGGGTAAATAGCAATTGGCATATCACGTTGTGGCTTTTGCGTAGGTAAGAAACGTTCTTGCTAGAAACCCATAGCAGCCACGTAAAACATGCAAACAACAATTAGAGGACGTCTAACTTGTTTTTGCAGGGTATGCTATGTGATGTGATATGGCCAAAAGAATGTGATGAATGATATGTGATGTATGAGATTGATCATGTTCTTGTAATAGGAATCACGACTTGCATGTCGATGAGTATGACAACCGGCAGGAGCCATAGGAGTTGTCTTTATTTATTGTATGACCTGCGTGTCACTGAATAACGCCATGTAATTACTTTACTTCATTGCTAAACCGTTAGCCATAGTAGTAGAAGTAATAGTTGGCGAGACAACTTCATGGAGACACGAATGATGGAGATCATGGTGTCATGCCGGTGACGATGATGATCATGGAGCCCCGAAGATGGAGATCAGAAGGAGCAAAATGATATTGGCCATATCATGTCACTTTTTGATTGCATGTGATGTTTATCATGTTTATGCATCTTATTTGCTTAGAACGACGGTAGTAAATAAGATGATCCCTCATAATAATTTCAAGAAAGTGTTCCCCCTAACTATGCACCGTTGCGAAAGTTCGTTGTTTCCAAGCACCACGTGATGATCGGGTGTGATAGATTCTAACGTTCACATACAATGGGTGTAAGCCAGATTTACACACGCGAAACACTTAGGTTGACTTGACGAGCCTAGCATGTACAGACATGGCCTCGGAACACAAGAGACCGAAAGGTCGAGCATGAGTCGTATAGTAGATATGATCAACATGAAGATGTTCACCGATGATGACTAGTCCGTCTCACGTGATGATTGGGCACGGCCTAGTTGACTCGGATCATGTATCACTTAGCTGACTAGAGGGATGTCTATCTGAGTGGGAGTTCATAAGATGAACTTAATTATCCTGAACATAGTCAAAAGGTTTTTGCAAATTATGTCGTAGCTCGCACTTTAGTTCTACTGTTTTAGATATGTTCCTAGAGAAAATTTAGTTGAAAGTTGATAGTAGCAATTATGCGGACTGGGTCCGTAAACTTAGGATTGTCCTCATTGCTGTGTAGAAGGCTTATGTCCTTAATGCACCGCTCAGTGTACTGAACCTCGAACGTCGTCTATGGATGTTGCGAACATCTCACATACACGTTTTGATAACTACGTGATAGTTCAGTAATGTTAAACGGTTTAGAATTGAGGCACCGAAGAAGATTTCAAAATGTCATGGAACATATGAGATGTTACGAGGGCTGAAATTGGGATTTCAGGCTCGTGCCCACGTCAAGAGGTATAAGACCTCCGACGAGTTTCTTAGCCTGCAAACTAAGGAAGAAAAGCTCAATCATTGAGCTTGTGCTCAGATTGTCTGAGTACAAAAATCACTTGAATCAAGTGGGAGTTAATCTTCCGGATGAGATAGTGATGTTTCTCCAAAGTCATTGCCACCAAGCTGCTAGAGCTTCGTCATGAACTATGACATATCAGGGATAGATATGATGATCCTTGAAATATTCGCGATGTTTGACACCGTGAAAGTAGAAATCAAGAAGGAGCATCAACTGTTGATCGTTAGTGAAACCACTAGTTTCAACAAGGGCAAGGGCAAGAAGGGATACTTCATGAAACGGCAAATCAGTTGCTGCTCTAGTGAAGAAACCCAGGGTTGAACCCAAACCCGAGACTAAGTGCTTCTGTAATGAGGGAACGGTCACTGAAGCAGAATTATCCTAGATACTTGGTAGATGAGAAGGCTGGCAAGGTTGACAGAAGTATATTGGATATACATTGTATTAATGTGTACTTTACTAGTACTCCTAGTAGCACCAGGGTATTAAGATACCGGTTCGGTTGCTAAGTGTTAGTAACTCGAAATAAAAGAGCTACGGAATAAACGGAGACTAGCTAAAGGGGAGATGACGATGTGTGTTGGAAGTGTTTCCAAGGTTGATGTGATCAAGCATCGCCTGCTCCCTCTACCATCGAGATTGGTGTTAAACCTAAATAATTGTTATTTGGTGTTTGTGTTGAGCATAGACATGATTGGATTATGTCTATCGCAATACGGTTATTCATTTAAGGAGAATAATGGTTACTCTATTTATTTGAATAATACCTTCAATGGTCTTGCACCTAAAAGAATGGTTTATTGAATCTCGATCGTAGTGATACACATGTTCATGCCAAAAGATATAAGATAGTAATGATAGTACCACCTACTTGTGGCACTGCCATGTAAGTCATATTGGTATAAAACGCATAAAGAAGCTCCATGTTGATGGATCTTTGGACTCACTCGTTTTTGAAAAGTTTGAGACATGCGAACCATGTCTATTGGTATGTACGCATGAAGAAACTCCATGCAGATGGATCGTTTGGACTCACTTGATTTTGAATCACTTGAGTCATGCAAATCATACCACATGGGCAAGATGACTGAAAAGCCTCGTTTTCAGTAAGATGGAACAAGAAAGCAACTTGTTGGAAGTAATACATTTTGATGTGTGCAGTCCAATGAGTGCTGAGGCACGCAGTGGATATCGTTATGTTCTTACTTCACAAATGATTTGAGTAGATGCTGAGTATATTTACTTGATGAAACACAAGTCTGAATTATTGAAAGGTTCAAGTAATTTCAGAGTGAAGTTGAAGATCTTCGTGACAAGAGGATAAAATGTCTATGATATGATCATAGAGATGAATATCTGAGTTGCGAGTTTGGTACACAATTAAGACATTGTGGAAATTGTTTCGCAACTAACACCGCCTGGAACACCATGTGTGATGGTGTGTTCGAACATCATAGATGCACCCTATTGGATATGGGGCATACCATGATGTCTCTTATCGAATTACCACTATCGTTCATGGGTTAGGCATTAGAGACAACTGCATTCACTTTAAATAGGGCACCACGTAATTCCATTGAGATGACACCGTATGAACTATGGTTTAGAGAAACCTAAGCTGTCGTTTCTTGAAAGTTTGGGGCTGCGACGCTTATGTGAAAAAGTTTCATCCTGATAAGCTCGAACCCAAAGCGGATAAATACATC